>NW_025845622.1:2796-4133 GCF_002878395.1 Capsicum annuum | reverse complement strand
TTAAATTTATTTAATTATTAATTTTTTAACTAAAATTTTATAAAAATAAAATAAGAAATTAAATAATATTATGCCAAATATAAATATTTAATATAAAAATAAGTTAAAATTTGAGGAGGATCAAAAATCACGTGTCTACAATAATTATACTTACTGCATCCTTCGGAGGGTTGAAGAGATAAAGAAATTTTGCATTTTTATCAGTTTTGGCCGACAACCATCTCAAGATTCTTGGACAGGAAACTCCTTTCTGGTAGTTCACTTGTTGTCTCAAATAAAGAATGGCTTCAAACGCCCAAGCCTATAAAATAACGCCAATAAATCCAAATCATTATTGAGTGAAAAAAATGAATGATATCATAATAGAAGAAAGAAACATTTACCATGAAAGCCCATGGGAAGCCCTATAAGTTGACTGTCTTTGGCGCTAACGGAGTCAATAAATATTTGACAGCCGTTTTGAAGCTTTCATACCCCCAAGGATAGCTGTTAAACGCCTCAAGATCCTCGGAGAGCTTTATTAAATCGAGGCTTATGTTGTTGTTAACGTCTCTCGCCCAAAGAATATTATGTACAAACCAAACCAAGCACAATGACATTTTGTGCTTCTTTGAAAGTCCTTTACCTTTCAACGCTTCTATCAAATTTTTATTTTTAAAGCTTGGACCAACAATGAACACCAGGTCATCATGACCACACGACTTACCTTTGCCTTTTTTGGGTGTGCGGGGTGCTTTTTTTGGGGTTAGAATAGGTATAACTTGAGAAGGAGGATAATATTTTAGTCCAGTAACTATGGAAAACTCCTTCCAACCCAAACAAACAGGCATGCCACAGTAATTTATCCACACCTCATCCATCTTATCTTTGTTTTCATACATAAACCTACGCTTGAGAAGTTCATATACCATTTTCATTTGGAAACGAGCATTGTTGTCCTCCGGTAAATCAAGATATTTCTCAAAGCAGCTGTCCCTGAAATAAGCATCCAATTTTTTTTCTCGAAGTATTTTTCTGAAGGCGTCGAAAGATTTTTGCATAGCTGACTTACCATGAAATCGCCCGTTAAATCTGCGGCACCATCACACTGCATTCTCATAGGATAACGATCAATGCTGAAGGCTTTGACCAACTCTTCAGTGGAAGGGCTATTAGCATCTGCATTATCTCTTTTGAAACATTCCTCCTCCCCGTGTTCATCATATTCTGATCCCGATTGAGATAACGCTTGTAAAGCAAGCTCATAGAGTGATGGATGTAGCCTAGCTGCTTCACTTGTTCCTTTACTTGGACTTGATTCGGTTTCTGTTCTTTTGGGAACCATATTATCTAAAATT
>NW_025845622.1:0-2696 GCF_002878395.1 Capsicum annuum | reverse complement strand
AGTGAAGCAGCTAGGCTTCACTTGTTCCTTTACTTGGACTTGATTCGGTTTCTGTTCTTTTGGGAACCATATTATCTAAAATTAATAGGAACATAAAATAATATATTATTATTGATTAATGCATCACTAAAAAGGGATAACAGTAAATCAAACAAGCAAAATAGTAAAATAACAGTTGCAACAGATCACCGATCTATTGTACCAAGTAGTATATCTGTTGTAGCATATAACCAAACTGTTGCAGCGGACGATTAATATGTTGCAACAATACAAAACATATCACTCATCTTTTAAGACAGATGAATGGTCTGTGCAACAGATCACACAACTGTTGTGACATCATCTGTTGCAAAATATGAGTGATCTGTTGGAACAGTTAAATAATTTGTAGCAACGGCTGAGTAATCTATTGCGATAATACAATATATATCACTCATCTTTTGAGAAAGATGAATGGTTT
This sequence comes from Capsicum annuum, assembly GCF_002878395.1. Lineage (NCBI taxonomy): Eukaryota > Viridiplantae > Streptophyta > Magnoliopsida > Solanales > Solanaceae > Capsicum > Capsicum annuum. The sequence goes on along the minus strand of NW_025845622.1, from coordinate 2,236 downwards.
GTGCAATAGATCACACATCTATTGCAATATATGAGTGATCTATCAGAGCAGTTAACTAACCTACAGCAATGACTTAAGTAATCCATTGCGATAATACAAAAAATATCACTCATCTATTGAGAAAGATGAATGGTTGTGCAATAGGTCACACATCTGTTACAACACATGAGTGATCTATTGGAAAAGTTATCAACGGTTAATATTATTTAGATTTCTTCCAACATAGGGTCGTCTATCACAGCAGATGAATGATCAATTGGAAAAATCAAGTCTTGGACATTTCCTGTAGGAAGAGTTGATAGGATTTTATCCAACAGGAGGTTCATCTGTTGCATCTGATGGTTTTTCCATTACTCCAGATGGTTAATTAGTTGCATCAGATTTTTTATCCGATGCTTAATCTGTTGCAACATATGGTAAAGTTGTTGCATCAAATAGTTAATCTGTTGCATCAGAATTGTAATCTGATGGTTCCTCTAGTGCATCAGATAGTTGATCTATTGCATCATATGATAAATATCTTGCATCAAATAGTTAATATGTTACACCATATGGGTAATCTATCGGAGGAAACAAAAAACAGTAGCACAATTTTGTTCAACAAAAAAATAATAATTTCACCGTTTTTACCAAGAACAAGAACATAACAAATTAACCCAAATTGTTGTTTTATTTTTTTAAACACAAACAATAAAAATCAAACTTCAAAAAAATGCAACAAACAACAAAATATCGTAATTCACTTTGAGAAGAGAAGAGAAGAAATACCAAAAATTAGAATTTTATTCAGACCGCACTTCAAATTAATGCAACAAATATTGAAATTATTAACCAACACTATAAGAGAAGTTGGCTCAAGTTCCTCGTTTTCTTTAAAACAAAAAAGGCCATAAATTTTTACCTGTGAAAGAAGAAAAGGAACGATGAAGAATTCGAAGCTGTTATGGCTGGAGAGCAAGGCTGTCACGTCAATTGAAGGTTGAAGTCAAAAAGGAACTCAAAGTCCAACTATTTGTAGTTGGATGTTGAAGTCACCAAGGATTGAAATGAGAAATTTGCAGAATAGTTGGTTGGAAGAGAGTTGAGAGAAGCTGTCGAGAGAGGGATGAGAGAGGTTGATTTGAATTGAAGAGGGAAACTCGAATCCCAACTATTTATCGACGGAGGTAGAAGTCACCAGGGGTTGAAGGGATAAAAGAGGGGAACTCAAAGCCCAACTATTTATCGCCAGAGGTAGAAGTCGTCAGGGGTTGAAGGGAGAAATTTTGCAGAACTGTTGGTTGGGAGAGAGTTGAGAGATGTTGTCGAGAAAGAGGAGAGAGTGTTTGATTTGGATTGAAGAGGGGTGTGTGTTGGGTTGATTTGTATTTTTGAAAAGATTAGAAAGTTTTAAAAATATTAATCAAGTTCACAATTAACTTAATCAAGTTTCCTAATGAGGTTTGACCCTATCTGTTGGTCAATATCACCAATCCTTTATTCAAGACTTAAAAGACACCTTTCCTTCAATTTTCTTAGGTTAGTTTTCCCCTATAAATAAAGGAGTTTTCTTCATTGTAATTGATCCCTCAAGAGAAATAATAATTACTCTCTATTCTTCTTCTTCTTTTCTTTATGTTTTATAACATGTTATCAACACGAGACTCTGTCAAACAAGGTAAAGGTAATTTCAAGGTTAGTAATTCCTTATGTTATCTGTCTTTTGCTACTAATAATAATTATTATTGAATTTGAGGAAAAAAAATAATTGATTTGAAACCATTTATGTTTTAAATTGATTCTTCAAGAACAATATTATCAAAAGGGATGATAATATATTGGGTTTAAGTCCCATCGATTTATGCCTAATACACTTTTATATGGAGAAGACGTTGAGTTTGAATCTCAATGCATCATATTGATGATATTATGATTGCTATGGCAAAACAATGGGTATTTGGTGAAAAGTGATGAAACATGTCCCATTAAGTATGCTTCATTTCTTGAATTGAATGTGGTAGCAATAAATCATATGTATGCCTCAATTTGCTTTTGTAGTAGCTATCATAATTTGATACGCTTAAGGCATGATTATCTTTCATTCCTAGGGAATGAGAATCTTATTAATGTAAACGTGCACTTGATTGTGATGGTATCATATGTCACCTCCGAATGAGGTAGAATAACTGAGAAGAGTTATTTCGAAATCTACTTCTAAAGTAGTAAATCTGAAATTTATTCATGTAATAGTAAATTT
>NW_025845621.1:0-1632 GCF_002878395.1 Capsicum annuum | reverse complement strand
CGAATATGGAGCTATTATTCAAGAGATCATCAGATGATTTATACAAATTCAAAAGAACTACGACAAACAGATATGGAAGATTTTAGACAATGTATAATGACATTACTAAACCCAGAAAAACAATCTACTGCAAAGCAATTAAGAGACGATTTATTTCAGACGGATTATTGACAAGATATTACAAGATAATTGGACACAAATATCCAGATCATCAATGTTCGATATGTAATGGAGAAAATAATATTATCCCAGAAGTTCAGCTAGAATAAAATAAGAAATCAATAAGATAAGCATGCCAGCTGGAAAGAAGATAAAAAAGCAATAGATACGACAAGAAGAAGATATCAGCGGAAACAATAATGGAGATAAAAGACAAGCTATTTAATTGTGAAAGCGACATGTAACAAACTTTTACAATTTTATTTACGTAAATTATTAGAATTGTATAGGTTTTTTAACTATTATTAGTCTAGGCTTTAATTACTTTTTGTCATTTTAGAAGACATTTGTAAAGTATAGTAAATGAGGTTAGGTAGATGTACATAATTTTTGAAGACTTTTTGTAAAGTTTTAGAAACGTGTAAAATAAGGAAGGAAGACTTTTGTAAAGTTTTAGATATAAATAAAAGGCATCAAAGGTAGAAAGAAAAATAAGCCTTCATGCATTTAAGCAAAAACTCTCTCTCTTGTCTACAACAAATATTTTGTTTATTTATTTAAAAAACAGGTATATTTCAATGGAAAAATCTATGGAGGAATAAAGCTTAGAATTATCAAAACTACCAGAACAGGTATATTCATTTACTATTGTGAATAGATAAATTCATAAATTCCTAACAATCATGATATGATAAAATAAGTTCATGTTAGTTGCTTTATAGTAAAATTATTTGAAAAGTAGCATGTTAAGAAGTTTATTAGAAAAGTGGAAAAGGAGAAAAATCCCTAAGAACTATGCCATCCTAAAGGTGAAATCGGTGAGGTAAGAAAGTCGTGATAAGGGAGTAACCAAAGTAGAGGCGTTTTTTAAGGGAAAAGTATCCATATTACCATGCTAATAGTGACCAAAGAACATGTTATTTAAGAATAATCTAGTATATAGTAATCTAATATATTGAAGGGAATATTTTGAAAATAGCAATTTTATGAAAATAAATAATTATTTATCTGATGTAATGGTAGATAAATTTAAAGTACTTATTTTGTATGTGATTAAGAATATAGGAATAATAGATATAAGGAAAATCATATTAGAAAAAATATTCGATAAAGATTATACAGCTAGAATAAACTACATACCACACGTACCTAATTGCTCTTATAAATACTTACGTACGCATCAACTATGATAAATCACATATATCTAGAATTTTGAAAAAAAGATATGAAAAATATACAATGAGTAGAAAAAAAATGAAAACAAATTTAGACAAATACATGCAAACTAACGATATAAAATATATAGAATTCCTTAATGAAAATATGCAAGAATTACTTAGACTAAAACAAACAACTAGAAAATATTATAAAACATTTAATCGAACTTAAATGACAGATGATATTAAAATACTTGTTTTTAATATACTTAGAAATATAGAAATTATAGACATAAAGAAAATAATATGGGAAAAA
>NW_025845620.1:0-75219 GCF_002878395.1 Capsicum annuum | reverse complement strand
GACACACAAATCTGCATATTTATTTACAATACAATAATACATACATACATACATACATACATATATATATATTTGCATATGAATTTACAGAATACATGTCTGATTATTATGTATATATATATGCATATACGACATATATCTCTATTACAAAAAGGAAAACCATATACATATACATATACATATACATATATGTAAAATATATAATACATGCACATGCCCCGAAAATATACATATATAATAAAAGATTTGTATATATATATACAAATGAGTATCCATTAACTAATAAAAACATATACAGAATAAATACATACAAATCGATACATATGTTACCCTCTAAAAGGATATAGGACAATCTAAATACAATCTCAATACTATTCAAAATATATATGTAAACTTCATACGTATGTCCAAAAATACAAATACGTGCACATGTCCCAAATGTATATATATACAACAAAATTTGTACATATATACAAATTAACACTCATTATCTAATAAATACATATACAAATAACTCTTCGTCTTTATCTTCTTCCGAATCATATTCAAAGAAATTTCAACATCAGGACTTGAAATTTTGTTTGATTCTCTGATTTTTTTTATTTTTTTCTTAGATTTTTGTATTTTTGAGGGTTACGGAGATGAATGTTGTTTCAATCCTTTTTGTTTCATAATTTCGGTCATCTTCTCTGAATCATTGGTGCTTCGACCTTTCCTCTTTGACCTTCACTTATTTCTTTGACCGTATAGAAGTAGAATCCACTTTAACAACTTCATCTTGAGTTAATCCAATATTAAATGATGGTGGATTATCAGAAACTAAATTGATGAGTGGTATACCTCTATTTAATCTTCTATATGGTGTGTGTTCTGCCATTAGAGCAGAACTCCACAATTATACAACAAAAAGGGGAAATTTCATAAGTAACAAACTTATGCTCATAATTAAGAATTTCATAGCAACTGTTTTATAATTACTTGAAATAACAACTTGTATTTTGTATTTTATAAAAGTATTGCTACTAAAATACATATACAATCAAATTTATTGCCTTTTTTTACTTAAATTAGTTGAGTTAAATAAGAAATAATTATCTCATGTATTTAAAGTAGTAAATTCTTTTTTCATAAATTACTCCTATCTAAAATAGTAGATTCCCTTTTCATAAATTACTATTATTTAAACTAGTAGGTTACTTTTCTAAATCAAACTAAAAAATTTCTTTTTCAAATCAAACTAGTAGATTCCTTTTCCAAGTCTGAAGAGTGTTATGTCTTCAAATTTTCAAAATAAAGCATCATTTTAGTTTTTTCTCTCTCTTTTACGCTCTTATATCTCTAAATTTTTTTCTTGTTAGTTTTTTTTCATTTTGATTTTTTTCTTTTCTATTTTTTCCTTTCTACTTTATTTTCTCTCTTCTATTTCTCTTATTTTTTCCTTTTTTCTTTATTTTTTTCTTTTTCATTTTCTTTGTTTCCTTTCTCATATTTTTCTTTTCTTTTCCTATTTTCATTTTTTTTCTATTTTTCTATTTTTTTTTCACTTTTATTTTTACACTTCTATTTCTAGCTTCTATTTCTCTCTTTTTTTTTTTGATTTTTCTTTTTTCTTTTTGTCTTTTTCTACTTTTATTTTTTATTTTTATTTTTTATTTTTTATTTTTTATTTTTTACTCTCCTACCTCTAGCTTTTATTTTTAAAAGACGAATATCTATATCACATATACATATTCAAAAAATATACAAAATAAATAGACATGTAGATTTGCATATGTACATCTATACCTGCATATGTATTTACAGAAATATATATCTGACTCGTATGTATATACAAACATATAAGACACAAAATCTCTATAACAAAAATGTCAACTATATACATATACATATAGATAATCAAAAAATACATGATACATATCTTAAATAGTAAAAAATATAAATAAATACATATGTTACCCTCTAGAATGACATAGAACAGTTCAAAGACAAATTCAACACCGTACAAAAATACATATGGATATCCATTTGTATATACAACATTCAAATATATTCACATGCCTCCAAAAAATATAATATGTTTGTTACATAATACATCTGTCTAATTGCGCTTGAACTACACATTTATTCTTCTTCATGTAGACACCACAAATATTCTTATGATAAAAAATCTTGTATTGTTCCTTTGATAACATCGCCTTAATACGTTCTTCAATATCATTAACTGTGTGACATCCAATATATGGTGAAAACTTTAAAAATACTCTTGCCATTGATATATGATCACTTGACATCTATAGAATAAAATAATAACATAAATCTATATTACATGTACTTTTCACAAGAAAATAATACAAAATACATAGTATGCATATGTTTTCTTTTACACAATACATATTACATTACAAAAAATACATATAGCTCTGAATATGTATTTAAAGAATATCCATATGTATATTACCATACAAAAAATATAAATATGACTCTGATATATATTTATGAAATACATATCAGATTCATATTAAACAAATGCATATCTTAAAACAGTAATAAAACATCTATACTATTTATCTTGATATTTATTTGCAAAATATAAAATAGGCTCATATAAAATAATAAAATACAAATTCATATCTTAAACGGTAATAAATACAACTCTCGACATATACATATGTGAACTTTAGAAAGGATGAAGTGGAATGTTAAAGAAGAAATTGATTACTGATGTGAGTATTATATTTATGAGATCATTTACTTGATCATGAAAGAAACAAAAACAAATTCAAAGGCATAATGACATGACAACTTGGCAAACCTTTATGCTAGTGGGTGAATGGATGTAGAACACCATATGATGAAAATCTGTGTAAGTATTTGATCTTGCCTCGGTTCCCAAAAGTTCTCGCATTTCTTACTTCGAAGAAAAATAACATGTTCAATCATGTGAGCAATTCCTTGCTCATCATATTCCTCATCAATTGATCCCACGTGAACTTTCATGTGTGCTTCAAATCTGTACTTAACAAGGTTGAGTAAAAAAATGCAAAAAATATCAAATCTATAAATTATATAGAAGAGATAACATGTAATAACTGTAAATTGATGTTTACCTTATTTGATGGAGCAAAATATTTATCTACAATTGGAGAAAAAAAAGGCAAATATTAACAAAAAAGAAGATACGGTTAGATTGGAGAGAAGTGAAATAGTGGAGTGAAAATAGGAAAGAGGTAAAGTTAATGGAGTGAAACACGGTGAGGTTGAGTTATTCGGAAAAATAATGCTACTTTTGCTATAAAATATAATTTTATAAAAGTGTTGCTATTTATTATAATTATTGTCTTAAGTTTGTCACTAGTAATTTTTTCAATGTATTTCCAAGTCCCCTAGTCTAGCCTAATACGCATTGAGGCCCAAAGAGTTTGAGAAATCAATATTCTTCTTAGTAGGTGTTCGGTCATGAAAATTAAAAACATTTAGAGTTGGAAAATTGGAGTTAGAGTTTGAAGTTGTGTTGAAGTTGGAATTAAAAATATAAATTGAAATTAGTTTTCACTTTTTGTGAGAGAAGTGAAAGTGAAAACAAGTTTCACTTGTTTTTACTTTTCCAAATATAATTTCATCCGAAAAATTATTCACTTTAGTGAAAATTGTAGTATTTGACCATAAGAATTAATATAGTTTGACAAAATAAGGTTTAAACAAGTGTGACAACATAAGGTTCAAATTGACAATGTATAGCCAAATCTCCTAAACTTGACATCAAATGGCCAAACTCAACTTTTTTGGCTGTATATTGATAGCCCATAACTACTTTATCTCTCTCCATTTAAAATACATTTAAATTTTAAAATATTTTCTATCTCTTCCTTTAATATACATTTCAATTTTAAAATATTTTTGGAAAAATCACATAAATATACAATTTTAGAGTCTATATTAAAAATCTATCATTATTATTTTGTATTTACAAAATATAGTTTTTATTTACAAAATCTATCAACTATTCAGTTTTTATTTTTTTTGTAAAAAAATTCAATTAAAAGCACTGCTATTTATGTGATTTTTTCGTATAATAAATTCACATATGAAACCCTAATTTTATTATTTTTCCGCTTTTATTTATCCCTAAACTCACATATGAAACCAATTAACATGAGCGGCTTCAGCATGAAGCCATCGAAGCTAACGCTTTAGGCCCCTAATTTTTGGAGGCCTCATTTTTAGAAATTATAGGTTTATAGTTTCATTTTTTTTAATTAGAACATATTGAGTACTTTTTAATATTTTTTATCTTATTATAATGTCATTTTAGCTCCAAAAAACTATCACTTTAATTAAGAATTCAGGACTAAAATTGAATATTATTTTCAACTTTACCTTTAAAATTAAAGAATATTCTTCTTAATAATGCTCAATTATTAAAAAAGAAAAAGGGATAACTTAGTAAACTGTAGTACTATACCTTGTATTTATTACTTTTCGTAATGACTATAAATAAATTAAAACAACAGTTAAAGTGGGATGGATGGAGTAGAAAGATAAGCAGATACAAGGATTTCAATATTATTCTTCAAATGAGTATAGTGCTTATAGAGTTTTCATTAAAAATGTCTCAGCCGAAATATTCTAAAAAAAATATTTATAAAATCTTACGATCAAAAAAGTCTCAAGAGAAATTGAAGGAATTAAGTATATTATCAATTGATAAGAAAATATTGGAAGAAGTCCATTATAAAACAATTTAATTCATATATCTTTGCATCTCAAATAGCTATAGAAATAGACTTCGAATAAATTAATTAAGGCCTCATTTTGAAGTTTCGCTTTAGGCCACTCGATATATTGAGCCGCCCCTACCAATTAAGTGTCTTGTTTTTTTGATTTGTTTTTGATTTTCTTTGTTGTTATAAACCCAAGGTGGAGGATGACATTTTCACAGTTGATGCAGCGGTTTCGAAACTTCGGGGATTCTAATGATTTTTGAAGTTGTCAACAATGGTTGAACTTCTTTTTTTTCTGGAAGTTTGGGTGTTTATTTTTTGTCAACAATGGTTGGACTATTCTTGTTTTTTTTAGAAGTATGAAGTTGTCAGCAATGTTTGATTCTTGGGGTTATTGGTTTTGAGCTTGTCGGTGATTTTGTGATTTTTGACAAAGATACCGTGAAGCCGGCGGTAAAGGAAAGAGGAAGAAAACGACATGTGAAGCGGCGTTAAATTAAAATATAAATTTCGATCTCATTTTTTTTGTTTGTGTGTACATGTATGTGTGAAGAGGCATTTCTACGTCAAGAAGGCTTTGTTCTATCATTTTCAATTGATAAGTTGGTGAATTTTCATTCATAAGTTCATATGTTGCTGTTGATGTATGACTTTGTGATTTTCCGGTGAAGATGCCGTGAAGCCGGCGGTAAAGGGAAGACGACGACGACATGTGAAGCGATGTTAAATTGGAATATAAATTTTGATAGTTTCAACGAGTTTCGAGAATTGTCCGATGACATTGATGGGGAAAGAATATCAATGATTTTATGGTGCATGAATTGTATAGAAATTGATGTAGTTATAATTTTGTGGTGCATGAATTGTATAGAAATTGGTGTACCAATAGTTTTATGGTGTCTTTAATAGTTTTATGGTGCATGAATTGTATAGAAATTGGTGTATTAATAATTTTAGGGTGCATGAATTGTATAGAAATTGGTGTATCAATAATTTTATGATGTTTGAACTATCTATAAATTGGTGTATCAATAATAATAATTTTGTGGTGTCTAAAGTATATAGAAATTGGTTTCCAATAATAATAATTTTATGGTGTTTGAAATATATAAAAATTAGAATGTCAATAACTTTATGGGGCCTAAAATGTATAGAAATAAGTATATCAATAATTTTATGGTGTTTGAAAATATATAAAATTGGTGTAACTATATATTCTTCCCAGATCTTTCTTCAAAAAAAGAAAACCATAAAAATTCAATCTGTGTAACTATATATTCTCCTTGTGATAACCAAGAACACATGGAAAAAATAAAAAAAATAAAGATGAGGTAAATAATTAATAATAAGAAGAAAAAATAGAAAAAAGAACAACAAAAATAAATTCAATCAAAAGAGAGGGGGAAGAATAAGAACAAGAAATTTGTGAATAAAAAGAAAGAGTATAAGGGTGCATTTTTTTTTTTTAAGATTAAGACGTCTGAATCTGAATGGATATCTGAATGATTAAGATGCTGTATCTAGATCTGAATACTGAATGATTAAGACCGTTTGTTTTTTAACATCTGAATATATGTAATTTATTTATTTGTAATAAATATGCAATTCAAATTTAAAAAGTAATAAAATATTATATTATATGAAAAAAATATTACGTAAGTATTAACTTAAACAACAAAATTATTATTTGAATGATAATTAAAATATTTAAAGATAAATATATTATGTTAAATATAATTATTGAATTATTTAAATTATTAAAAAAATATATTAAAAATTAAAATTGAATTCAACATAAAGTAATCTGTCAATTAAACTGATCCAACAAACTAAAATAATTAATCAGATATAATTTTGACTTAGATGCATAAATATTAAAGTATTTGAATAACTAATTAATACAAGAACGGACACATGTTTATTTGTTAACCATGAAATCTGAGTGAAAATATCATTAGTAAGCTCAATGTTACGTTATGAACAGGCACACATAAGATTCTATTATCCAAAGAATTACAAATTTTATATTCAAAATAAAAAATTGCAAATAGAAATTTAGAGTTTAGAAAATAATAAAGACAAAAATTGATAACTAAAATATTTATAAAAAATTTTGGTGAATCATACCTAAAAGAGGAGGAAAGCAAGTAAGAGGAAGAGAGAGAGAGAAACGTGAAGAGAGGGAGAGATAACGTGAAAAGAGAGAGAAAATAATAAAGTGAGAGAGTTAGGGATTATGTTTTAAAAAGAGTCTGAATGCTATTCAGACTTCTTTTCATATCTGATCTATTAAGATGTTTTTAGATACATTAAGAGACTCTTTTAAAAAAATAAATAAATGAACTTAATGGGCTGAAGTCTGAACCATTCAGATTCAGACCTCCATTAAGTGCAAATAAATAGGGCCTAATAGAACAAGTCCCTCTTACTGGTTTCAAATTTTATGTTCTTTCGGTGTGGGTATGTTAATTTTATAGTAATTTTAAAAATTTTCCCAATTTTTTTTGTAAAAAGGAATTGGAATTGGTTATAGAATTGAAAACACATTAGGAGAAATTATAGGAAAGAATATCAATTATTCCTTATCCAATTTTGATACTTGTTTTTATTTTTACCTTATTTGATAAGTTTTGTTAGTTTTCTATTGGTATATTTTGAAAATTTGAAACTATTGGTAGATTTTGTAACATTGACTCTTATATTGTATATTTATGTGATTTGCCCATATAATTTGACTTCAATGTAGATATCGGACACCAAGTAATTTTTTTTGTATAAATATCATAAATACCAACTCTTTTGGAAGTAATTACACTCTCTCCCACTTTTTAATTACTTTACTCTCTCTCCCTATTAATATACATAACATAACGGACATATACATAGCATTCTGTGTATATGTTGGGATTTTTGTAATATGTTTAGGGAGTTGGGATTTTTTGTAATATTGAAAACATAAATTGTGTATTTGTGTAATTTTTAGATTTTTTTTTCTTAAAAAACCACGGATAAAAAAGGCTTGGATCCAATGTAGCCCAATTTCATTATCAAAGGTAAAATGTATTAAACTTTTGAGTTTTTTATACACTCCTTGTCACTACCTTGGAATCTTTCTCAATGGTAGAGGAATTCAATGTAGTTTGTATATTAATTAGTTGGTTACGTCGTGCTACGCACGACCCAATATTGATCCTTGAAAATTTTACGTTATGTATAATCTTATCATTTAATTAAAATCTTCATTTGTTTGGTCGATAAATTCTAAGTTAGGCATATATTATTATATTTAGATTGATGAAATTTGTATAACAATATTTTAAGTTGTTCAAACTTTTGTTACACTGATAGTCAATTATATTTTTTAAATAGTTTAAGTTTTTAATAATTGTGATTTATAATATTTTTTCTTCTATTCTACTAATTAGAAGTGACATAGTAAAATTATTATACAAAAATACTTGTGAATATTTTTTAAGTGGTCCCATATAAGACGTAAGTTAATTTTAAACATCTATTTTATCTTTTTTTTATTAAATAACATTAATTTATTAATACTTAAATGACTTATAATAATTACTTAGGGGTAATATAGTAATCACGATTAAAGCAACTGAAGCAGACATGTCAACCATGAGTAGCTTGCTTCAACTGCTTATTGTGACTTCTTATATAGGATAAAAAATATATATTCAATTTATGCATGCACATTATTTTTTCAGACCCTGCTTTATGAAATTACATGGAATATGTCGTTATTATTGCAACACGACTTGATTTTTAGACAAAAGATATTCAGTTGAACTTCTTATCATAGCTCCACTAGTGATCAGTAATAGGAACTTTGCAATGTTTAAATATATAATTTGATGTTATGAACGGGAAACTCTAGTTCTTCTTAAACTAACTGAATTGTAGATTAATGAGTAATATAATATACATATTTTATAAATGGATTTATATGACAAATGTAAGTCTTAGGTCAAAAGTTAATGAGTGCAAATGAACTAGTAAGCGACGAATCAAAAGAGAAGCTAGATTGTTGTTAACGGATTCGACTCCGATCTAGTAGCTTTGTTTTAGACTTTGTATTTGTTCCCAACAAATTTTTGTTGTGCGAAAAATTAACTGTAAGAAAAAATAAAAATAAACAAAAAGAATAATTTTATTTAAAGTAATTTTGCGGGTACCATTTCGTTATTCTCTCGATTCTTCTCTCCCAAATTTTTCCATAATTAGAGGGCCTTTGTAGCATAATTCTTGAACTTTCGGATGATTTGAGCATCCTAAAAATTTGTTTGGATCTCCAGGAATTGTTTGACAGCACTTCATCTTATCGAATTGACCTCCGGGCAGAACTCCGTTAGTCGATTCGCTGAAGAGCTGTGTAGTCAATGCAAAAGCTTCCTCCAATGCTTGTAGAATGACCCCAGAAAATTGTGTAACCCTCCTATTTATAATTGTAGGAGGTAGGCAGTCCGAGTGTAAATAACACCTTTTGCCTCATTCTGATTGGTCCATTCTATTTTCAATCTTATCACAAATGTTATGTGACAAGGTTGCTTGTGATTGGCAAAAAACATGTCATTTGGGGCACTTGGTGATGTTTTATTGGCTCTTCAACTTGAATTGGATTGCCACATCATTTGATGAGTTTGGTCTTACTTCATTAGTCTTTAATTTGACTGGGATGCCACGTCATTTGACACGTGGCATAAGTTTGGGCCTCAGGGTGAGATGTACCTTGAAGTCCTTGATGAGGAATAAAATGGACTTATTATTTTTATAGCCCAAAATAATTTTAGACCCAATAAAATATGGATCAAATTCAATTTTTATATGAATTTGACCCAATAAATTTTACGTGTCTATAAATGCCCCCTACTTCAAAGCTCGTTAAGGTGTTTTATTTGTTGGACATGTTAGAGATGAGATTTGAAGTATTTCTGGAGCCCTCATTTTTTTTTGCAAGACTTGAGCACTTTGTCGAAATCCGACTCCTCGAATTCATCATAATCTAGGTAGAATAACGTGAATCCCTTCCTTAGGAATGTAAATTCCATTTAAAACTAAATATATCCAAACCTTGTAGAATTCAGGTATTAGTCTTATATCGAATTTTAATAGGATTAAATAATGATGTTATCCCACTTCAAAAAGGATTAGGAATTTGACTTGTTTTGGACACTTGGATGTTCCAGTTCTTCTTGAAGACAACTTGTTCAGCAAATTCCTTTTCGAAATCAAACTAGGGATTTTTAGATCTATATAAGGACATCACCGCCCCATTAAGTCATTGTAATTTATCCTGAACAGAAATTCAACTCCCTTTCTTCTCCTCTTTTTGCTCTTTTTTCACAATTGAGCTTTCGGGCACTTTGGGGCGTCCGTGGAAGAAGCTTCATAATGCATCGTGGAGGTGTCTGAATCACGAATGGCTTCTAGTGTTGGAAATTCAATTTGCGAGGCTACATTATACACGAAAATGACACTCACTTTATCTCCAAATCTACCCAGGTATCGTTTCAAAATTAGACCTTCAGTTCTGTTTCGTCACTTTTTACTTGTTTTGCGTAGTCTCATGAAACCTCTCATATCTTGACATAGGAAGATCAAAATCGAGAGTCGTTTTTTGCGTTTAAAACTACACTTGTAGATATACATCTCACGCAGGAACCAATAACAAATTACATCTTAATTGTCCCAGGTATTGCTCCAAAAAATAGCCTTCTAATCTTGGTTCACTAGTTATTTCAACTTTGCGCAGCGTCGCGATAAATTCCATATCTCGATGTAGAAGCATCGGAATCAGGTGTCATTTTTTGTATTGGAAAATATATTCATAGATATATGTCTCATAAGTAAACCAGAATCATGTTGTATCCTAATCATCCCATATATTTCTCCAAACTTGGCCTTCTAATCTTGGTTCGCTAGTTATTTCAGCTTTGCGCAGCGTCACGATAAATTTCATATCTCGACGTGGAAGTATTGGAATCAGATACCATTTTTTATTGGAAATTAGAATCATAGATCTATGTTACGTGTGAAATCCATCATCAGAAAACTTTTACATTTTCTCAAGTAAATTTTTGAAGTTACAGCCTAAATCTTGCGATACTCTTTTTTCCTTTAGCAGACTTACTGTTTAATTTAATTTCTTTGGCAGGTCTTCAAACACAGAGAGATATTTTCAGTACTTTGAAATATGGTGAACATCTGTGACCAAACATCACCATATCCTCTACTTGAAATAGCAAACGATGAACGATATTATCCTACTAGCATCCTTACCTTGAAAGTTCATCCTCCGGTAATAGGTGCCTTCCCGCTTGACAGAGGATCGCCTGACATGTCCCTTCATCTAAACAAATGGTCGACAAAAGAAGAAATTGATGTCCTTGAATTCAATAAGGTCATTAATACTACTGCTTTTGTGTTGCATTCATCTACACATGACAAAGAATCTGCTGCTACATACCCCAAAGGCTCGAATAAAGGCCGTGCTATATGGAATTATCCCTAATCAGGATTTGGTGAGTTTTGTTATATTACTAGCTATTGGGAGTGGGTCGAGGATGTCCTTAGCCTTAGCAAGGAGGTGCTGGAACGAACTAAGATTTATAATGCTGTTTTCGCCTCTTTATTCATGTATGACGTCAACGAGAATGTTTTGTAGGCCTTTTGTGAACTTTGACATTCCTCGACTAATACAATATGTGTTGGCATTGGTGAGCTTTACATTTCATTGTGGGATATGTGTATGATTGGGAGCCTTCCAGTACATGGAACTTTATTTGATGAAGTCGTCCCTTCGACCAAAGAATTGTCACAAACAGATCAGCAAGGGAAACCATTTTTGCCTAAAACTTGTGCTTACGCATTTTTGGCCTTCTATCGGCTTTCAAATGGTGCGTCTAAGGAGGTTTCTATCTGTGATTGGGTGAATTTTTAGTTCGAAGGACCGGAGCGGTACAAGGAGACTCACCGCAATGCCTTAAATAGTAAGCTAAACAAAGTCAAATCACAGTCCCAACGGCTACATTGATATGTCATTTTTACCGCGAGCGGAAGAAGAGAACGACCCTTTCGTCGTGTTAGGTGTGGAAGGGTCTCTTAAGAAGAGATGAACTTGGCTGCTTTTCTTGCTTGATAGATTTGAAATTTTGTTCTTCCAATTAAGAAACTTGACCACATCCGTCCTAGCATTTTTAAGATTGCAAGTCTAATGGCTCATGAGGAGAGGTTTGCACTAGCGATTCCCATTTTGACTAGTATCTACAGAGGCTTGACAGAGATCAAAACTTCAACAAACTTAAGTGCAGGAAACATAATTTTTCCCATACAATATGTATATGGATGTATTGGTACGTATTTTAACTCCTACTATCAAGCACGTCATTACAATGGTGCTCGTATGTGTAGGAATGCTGGGGAAAGGATGGCTAGAAACTTTGATCTTTCTGGTGCAAGACGGTTATTTTAGAATGTCGATATCTGTAGTCTCCCCACCTTGGCCATGCTACAACCCAAGGAGTTATTTATAGCAGACAATGGAGAATTGTCTAGTTCTTGGAACGATTATTTCATTAGTCTTTATTCGAGCTACGTTACCCTCCGGTGTGGTGATCACTTTGTCATGGAGCCTTATAGTCCCCATAGATTCAGCCGACAGTTTGGATTTGTTCAAGACCTACCTGGGAACTTTATCAAACGACCATATGATGACACACTAAAAGAATTGGTACAACTTTGGGACTCTTGCACCCGTCTTAGTAGTTCTTCAACCATTAGTATACCACCATATCCTGAAAGGACTCTAGTGACCAAT
Organism: Capsicum annuum; assembly: GCF_002878395.1. Classification (NCBI taxonomy): domain Eukaryota; kingdom Viridiplantae; phylum Streptophyta; class Magnoliopsida; order Solanales; family Solanaceae; genus Capsicum; species Capsicum annuum. Next base: position 62,670 of record NW_025845620.1, on the reverse strand, counting down.
AGGTATACAAATTGGTGGTATATTGGTCAAAAAAACCTTGTTGGACAGAATAAAATTATCTTAAAAGTTCCTTTTCGTCCATTGGAACAAGGTACGTCTTCCACTTCCTCCTTTGTTAAGTCAACGATGAGCCCGTTGTCTTCTAAGTCTTCACCTTCAAGGGGTAAGTTGGTGAAAACTGGAAAAGGATCAAGTCTTCCTTCATTGAAATTGAAAGGCACTCATTCTGTGGCTTCAAACAAGACTCGCAAGCGAAATAATGATTCTTCTTTGCTTGAGATTAATAGTGGAAAGATGCCAACCAAAATGCCACTCGAAGATAAGATTCCACTTATCTGCATAGTTAATGAAGTTGTAGATGCTAATAGTGACACTAGCTCAACGGAAGGAGATCAAGACCAACATTGAAAGCACAAAAGAAAGAAGGCAAAAGACCAATCTAGCGAGTTTGTTGATTCGGACATTGATACTATAGATAGCGAGACATTTCCTGTTAACAACCCTAGCTCCATTATGCCATTGCCTGAACTCGCAAAACAAGTAAAATTACTTTCTTTCTTTTTTTTTTTTTTGTAAAAAGATATAATAATAATAATAATAATAATACCCTGCTAATCTTTCTCTTTTTTTTAAGCTGGATCTCCAAGGAATTTCTACTGATACGCTTAATGGCATTTTTGATGGCGTTATGAGTCCAAGTTACCTTGATACATCTTCTCCTCCTATCACAAAAGCTTTGATAAATAACATAGAGGTTGTGGCTGCCCAAGTTAAGTCGCCCAAAGTTCATTAGCCTTCATTGTGTTTATCATCATTTGTTGATCCAAATTTTGAACCACAAGAGACGATCTCTACTTTTAAGAAGTCTTACACTCTTCAGATGTGTGGTGCATTGCATGAATGGCTAACCATGTTCTCTATTGAATCTTCGGACGACTTCTCAAAGTTGAAAAATGGTGTGAACATGCTTATGGAGGACCTCAAAGGGATTAATGCCATCAATACCTCTACTCTAGAGGACTCTGTTAATGCTTTTATAAAAACATATGAGGAGTATGACGCTATGAAATCATCTTCATCCTGAAAAATAACTAAACAGAACCATAAAAAATTGCTCTCTGATGTGTAACAAAGCCTTGTTAATGCAAAAGAGGAAAACACCAAGGAGCAAGTGCGCATGGAGGACGTCCAATCAAATCTTGCTAAGTTTGATGAAGAACTAAAGCTCTTATCTACGAAGTGGGAGAAGACCATTTCATGAATATAAGAGCAGAAAGAACGGTTGTGTAAAAGCCAAGAGAAGATTATCACTTTCGAGGGCGAGCTTCATGCAATTAGAGAGAAACATCCATTATCTGAAGATGAAGTGGAGACACTATCCAAACTTAAAGAGGCGGTTGAGGTGAGTCGTCAACAAATTCTGAAATTTCAACCTTTCCCATAGTTTAGATATTTGCTTAGGATTTTTTTATTGCTTATTATGATGTAGTGACATTTTTGCCTTTGGTGCAATAAAAGTGACCTTTAGCTTTCATTTAAATATCATTGCGTCTGTTTTCTTTTTTAAATGATCAAGCTAGATGAATTTGGACCCAATCATGAATAAAATTTGAGCTCCGTTGACAACATGTATCAAAATCAAACTTCTTTCCAGTTAATTAGAATTAATTTTTTTTTGAAGTTAACCATGAATCTATCCAATTTCATAGTTTTGTGCGACTAGGGTAGAAAATTTATAATTCAATGTACAAGTCTTTGAATTACGAACCATCTTTTTTATTGTAAAGATAACACAAAGAGATATAACATATCTAAAAACCAAGACCATATCCTTTATAGATTTTTACAGATTCGTTATTGAAGTTAGCTCAGTCTGAAACGTGAGGGTCTCTTTCTCAACTTTGAGCGGCTATGGTAGAAACTTCATAACTTTACGCAAAAGTCTTTGAATTATGAGCCATCTTTTTTGTTGCAAAGATAACACCAAAATCTACAACATATGTAAAAATTAAGATCATATCCTTTACGGGTTTTTACAAATACATCATTGAAGTCAGCTCAGTTCAAAACGTGAGGATCTCTTTCACAGCTTTGAGTGACTATGGTAGAAAATTCATAACTTAATGCAGAAGTCTTTAAATTATGAGCTGTCTATTATGAATTTGTACAGATTCATCATTGAAGTCAGCTCAGTTTGAAATGTGAGGGTCTCTTTCACAACTTTGAGTGGCTATGGTAGAATATTCATAACTTGACGCAGAAGTCTTTGAATTACGAGCCATATTTTTTGTTGCAAAGATAACACCAAGATATACAACATATGTAAAAATCAAGGCCACAACCTTTACGGATTTATCTAGATATACCATCAAATTCTGCTCTACTTTACTTGTTTCTTCACCTTTGCACGTCTATGGTAAACTAAGCAAAGAAACATCTAATTCATGCGATATTTGTGTCACTTCAAAGTATTATTGCCGTGCTCAAGTAATGACACATCCTTTTCACTCTCTTTTTTAACTCATATGACTGAACGTAGAGTAAAAGCATACTCTAAGCTGCCTATATACCTCAAGAGGATCAAGTCATAACATAGTTCAGGATGATGATTTGAATTTTTTTAAATTTTTTTTAGATCCATTCACAGTTTAGACTTATGCGGGCCAGGAGTGGACATGCAGTTTATACTCGTGCCTTAGGGAGTGTAGACGACCTTCATGAAAAGTACTACTTCAGGAACATGCCATTGATGGGACCAAATCTTACACCATCTTGATCGACGATCTTATAAGTGCCACTTGAATATGCTTCTTTCATAACATATGGCCCATCCCACTTAGATGTAAGCTTGTCACCTATGTGTTTGTTAAGGATTATGGGTATTCAAACTGCTAAGAACAAGTCTCCTACTTGAAATGATTGTGGTCACACTCTCTTGTTGAAAGCTCTAGCAAGTCGAGCTTGATAATACTCCAACTTTTGTTGTGCTTCTAATCTCTTCTTGTCTAATGCTTCTAACTTTGCCAGATGAAGTTGAGCATTACTTTCAGTTGTAAGACCTTCTTGGATCGCCATTCGTAGAGATGGAATTTGTTTTTCTAGTGGAAGGACTTCTTCTATGCCATAAACCAATGAATACGGAGTCGCTTGGGTAGCAGTTTTACAGGTCATACAATATGCTGACAAAGCTTCACCGATCCTCTCATGCCAGTCTCTTTTATTTTTCGCAACCACTTTCTTCAAGAGGTTATCAAGTGTTTTATTAAAAACTTTGGCAAGACCATTGGCAGCCGCATTGTATATTGAAGACTTATGCTGCTTAAAATTGAACTTCTCGCACAAAGTCCTTATGAGCTTATTATTGAAGGGTGTTCCATTATCAGTAACTATGTATCTTGGTATGCCATACCTAAAGATGATGTTCGACTTGATAAAATCAATAATATTTTCCTTTTTCATCTCTTTTAGCGGCATGGCTTCAGCCCATCTCAAGAAATAATTAATAGCAGCTAAGATGTATATCTGCCTTTTTGATGACTTTGGAAGAGGTCCAACAACATCAAGTCCTCACGCATCGAAAGGCCATGATGCTATAGTTGGATGAAGACGCTCTGGAGCCTGTATATAATTAACATGAAATTGACATGCTTGACACCTTTTGGCATGCTTTAGACAGTCCATCACCATTGTTGGCCAGTAGTAGCCCATCCTTTTGATGCGAAAAATGAAGTTTAGGCCCTGATTGGTGTGCTCTACATGTGCCAAAATGTGCTTCCTTCATTGTTTGTTGAGCTTTTTCTTTTTTAAGACACCACAAGAGTAACCCTTTGTAAGAACGATGAAATAAAATCCCCTCATGGAAGATGAATCGTGATGCCCTTCTCCTAATTTCTGCTTTTTTTCATGGCTCCTCGGGCATCCTTCTATGTTTGAGATACTCAATTAGTGGTTTTATCCAATCTTCTTCTTTAACAACTCGAACAGATGTATGGAGGCTTTCGTCTAATTGAAGATTAAGGCAACCGGGAATAACCCACCGATGACTTACTTGCACCTTTGTTGACTCATTTTCTCCAAGTGCCATCGTCATAGCTAAGTTTGCCAGAGCATCCGCCATACGATTTTCTTCTCTTGGGACGTGGTTTAAGAACACTTTATCAAAACTTTTAAGCAGACGAGTAGTGTATCGATGATATGGTGTAAGATCTTCCTTCTTCACCTCGTAACTGCCTAAGATTTGATTTATGATCAACATAGAGTCACCATAGATATCCAACTGTGGAATCTTCATATCTGATGCCATTTCAAGTCCAATAATTAAAGCTTGGTACTCTGCAGCATTATTGGAACATGTTTCACCTAGAATAAATGAAAATGGTAAGATTAGTCTTTCTGGTAAAATCAACATGACGCCTGCCCCTGCACTATCTTGACGTGCTGATCCATCGAAGAGCATTGTCCATGTCGGTATTTCTTCAGTAAATAATACATCTTTATCAGGAAACTCATCCGAAATCTCCTATTCTGGCAGCAGGGGGTGATCAATAAGGAAATTAGCAAGTGCTTTCCCTTTACAGCCTTTGGAGGCATGCATATGATCTCATATTGGTTAAACAATATAGACTATCTAGCTAGACATCCTGAGAGAACTGGACGAGTCATCAAAAACTTCACGGGATTAGCTCGGAAAATTAGCTTGATGGTGTATGCTTCAAAATAATGCCTTTATTTCTTTATCGCATAAAGCAAAGCCAAACACATCTTGCATATAATTTAACTCAGCTCCTATCAAAGTTTGACTTAGATAGTACAATGCTTGTTCTCTCTTAGCTTCATTATCTTGATCCAAAAGTATTCCAAGTGATCGCTCTTGTGATGCAATGTAGAGTATCAATGGACTATCGGGCACAAGTGGATTCAACAAGTATCTTTTGATGCTTTTAAAAGCACTTTGACATGATTGATCCCAGTGGAAAGGGGCATTTTTCTTTATTAGATGGATGAAGGGTTGACATTATCCAGCCAAGTTAGAGATGAACCTTTGAATGAATGCCAAATTTCCTTGCAGACTGCGGAGGTCTCTCAAGTTCCTTGGCTCTAGTATTTTCTGAATGACATCAATCTTTGTGGGATCAACTTCAATTCCGCGGTGATACATAATAAAGCCAAGAAACTTTCCCAAAGTAACTCCAAAAGCGCATTTGAGTGGATTCATTTTCAAGTCAAATTTTCTTAACCTCTCAAAAGTAATACGAAGATCATCAAGATGGCCGTCCCTACACTTTGTCTTCACCACCAAGTCGTCGACGTAGAATTCCACCCTCTTATGCAACATGTCATCAAAAATGTTTTGCATTGCACGTTGGTAGGTGGAACCCACATTCTTTAGACCAAAAGGCATTACCTTGTAGCAATATATCCCTTTTGGAGTTCGAAAAGCAGTGCATTCTTCATCTATTGGGGACATTCTAATTTGGTTATACCCAGAAGACCCATGCATAAATGACATAGCTTCATGTCCAGTTATCGCATCAACTATGAGCTCTATGATTGGTATCAAAAAATCATCCTTCGGAAACGCCTTATTCAAGTCTTGAAAATTAACACACACACGTATTTGGCCATTCTTGTTTTTGACAGGTACAATATTTGAGATCCATGATGGGTATTTCACCTCTCTAATAAATCCGACTTCGATGAGTTTATTGACCTCTACTTCAATTTGTGTTACTAACTCAGGGTGAAACACTCATTGTGACTGCTTTACAGGACGTGCCCTATTTTTAATCCCCAAATGATGAATAGCTACCTTAGGACTAAGGCCAGACATTTATTTGTATGACCAGGCAAAGAAATCTTTGTACTTGACTAATAACTTGAAGTAGTCCCTCTCTTCTTGCTGTGTAAGAAGTGTACTAACAAAGGTTGGGCACGAATTCTCCAATGTACCTAAGTTTATCTCCTTGAGTTAATCTATAGTCGATTGTACTGCATCCTCTAGTTGAGGGGGTGCTTCTTGAACATTATCATCCATTTTATCATGGCACAGATTGTCCTCCACCGTTATATGATATGATGCACTGGCTTCCTCTGGATCCTCTTTTGTTTCTCCAAGATGTTGGTTGGTAAAAATAATAGTTCTTTTTCTTAACTTCAGCGGGCCATCTATGGTAATTGACAAAATAGACTTTCTTTTCATGCGCGATGGGAAAGCACTATGAATTTCCTTGTCATCAATGTCCTCAGAGAAATATTATTGTTCATTCCCCAACAATGTCTTTCTAGATGATGGCTTTTCCATGGTTCCCAAATGAAGAAAAACAGGCATTCACAGTGGTGACATGTCTTTCTACACAGTTAGAAGCTCCACTTCTATCTTTGCCTCCTAATCTATCAAATATAGAGACACGAGGTGTTTATTTTCCTATGCAATTTAACACTGAGGTCCGTTGTGGTATTTTCTTGTCCTCACCCTTTTTCCCCCTTCTACTGAGATGTGGTGAGATGAAGTCATTTCCTTCACCTTCACCTTCCTAGCTAAAATTTGAAGAGGCTCTGACAATTTAAATCCTAGCCCAAACTTAGGAGTGGCGACGTAATGTCTTTGCTTTCTCAACTTCATTTGGGATGCTGTAAGGCCATGGATTTTTTTGCCAGTGACTTCATCCTTAAGATCTCCTAGTCTTGTAGAATTTGAGAAGTCATAACCTGATTTTTCAAGTAATGTGAAAGCCTTTTGATCAAAGTTACCTTTTATCTTTTCAACTAAGGTGTCATTTCTTGAGGACTTAGGAGTAATAGGTTGGATTTGAATGACTGGTACAGTTATACTTTTCTTCAAATCTTGCAACATTTCTTAGCTCATTTCTTTTCTTGGATGGAGAACTTTTTGAGTACATGCCTCTAGCAAGGGTTGTCCCTCTCTTCGATGCTCACGTGGAATGTAGCGAAAGACTAAATGCTCATTATCTGTCTTTACTTTCATGTCTCTTTCAGATGATCAAAACTTAATGGCAATTCCTTCAGTTCTTTTCGTAGATATCTTAGCAACACCCGCTTGCACTCCTACCTATTCTTTTAAATTAACCCCAGTTGGGTTGGAGGGTGTTGGTTTCTTCACATCTAACTCACAAGAGTTCAAGTAGAATTTTGCATCTGCAATGTACGACTCTATTTTTGTGCAAGGATAAATATCTGCATCAACTTTGACTACCTCACCATCCTTCATATACTTCATGTACTGATGCAAAGTAGATACCACCACTCCATTTTCATGCAATTAGGGGCATCCAAGCAACAAGTTGTATGATGTCTTAGCATCTATGACGTGAATTAAAATGTTTGATTTTATATTGCCAATGGATAATTCTATGGAGATTTTTCCCCTGGCTCGCTGCCCTCTTTGCTTGAAGCCTTGGATTGTTATATTGCTTTTGCACAGTTCATCAATAGAGATTCTAAGCCTTTTGAGCAATGTCCTTGGCATGATATTAACCGTTGAACTATCATCGATTAGTATGCAATTGAGATATTGTTCTCGAATAGCTCCTACGACAAACAAAGGCGTGTTATTCAGTTTGGACCCTAACAACAATTCATCATCGGTGAAGAAATTCTTGTGCTATTGTTAGATGATGCTCTTGTTTGCTTTCTTTGGGTTCTTCTATGCTGGAAATTATATGTGTCGCCCTGACTTAGCTATCTTGAAGGAATATTTTTAGAAAAAATTCATGCAACGTGACAGGCCTTTGGACCTTCTGTGACAAGAAACCACTAGTCCTCTTGCTAGCATTAAACTTGACACTTTTTGATGGCTGTAGCTGATCCACATTATGCCCCATCACTTTCAGCTCAAGAAGTCGTATCCTTGGAACCGCTCGATGTCTTTTTTTCTTATGATAAACAAGAGTCCAACCGTCATCCTCATCATTTTCAAAATTATCGTCTACCTCTATTACAGCTTCAGAAGTTCTTCTTGGGGCATCAACTTCAACTGGCCTGAAGTTCCCAAATTGCAATAAAATGGTGCTTCGCATAGTCTGTGGCATGGAGCATTTTCAGCGATCGATAACACTAGCATGATTTGCATCCATGGTTTCATCCATGTGGATGATGATTTTCCCTTCACTTACTAGTGTTATGATTTTCTCCTTCAAAATGAAGCATTTCCCTGTCGGGTGGCCAATGATGTGATGAAACTTGCAGTACTTAGAATCATTAACCCTATTAATTTCCTTAGGCCTCTTGATTTTGAAAGATCAATGGATTTTTTGTACAACAACTCATCAAGGATTGTAGGTACGTCTGAACCTGGAAACGGGTAAACTTTTGCTTCCAACTCTTCCAAAGTTGGGCGATACTTTTCCTCCCTCGGTTGTTTCTTGGAGGTTTCTTCTTTCTTCACTTTTTGTTTTGTTGTGACCTTTACTGAAGTTGCTTTCATCTCCATGGATTCTTTAGTATATATCTTTGGGGTTGTACCTTTCTTGAACTCCTTTTTTTCTTTAGTAAGATCACCAAAAGGAGACACCTTCCCATGACTTGCAATGCTTAAATCCATGTCATGTGCTCGTGTAGTAAGTTCTTCAAATGTTCGTGGTTTAATTTCTTGCAGTATGTATAGAAGGCCCCAATGCATTCCTTTAGTGCATATTTCCATAACGAATATTTCAGAAAGGCGATCTTTGCAGTCCAAACTCAATGACCTCCAATGATTGATGTAATCCACCATAGGCTCATCTTTTCTTTGCTTAGTGCCAGTCAACTCTATCATACTCACAGTTCATCAAGTGCTGTAAAACTGATGGAGAAATTCCTTCTCGAGCTACTCCTAACTATCAATTGACTCATGCTCCAAGTCGATATACTAGTCGAATGCATTCACTTTTAATGAACGGACAAACTGCTTCACCAGGAGATCGCCGTTTGTTCCAGCATTGCTACAAGTTTTGACAAAGTGGGTGATGTGTTGCCTCGGGTTTCCCTTGCCATCAAATTGCTGCAAATTTGGTTGTTGATAGTTTGTTGGCATCGATAGACAGTCAATTCACATTGTGTAAGGCTTGGAGTAATACAACGAACTTTGTGGTGCTCTGCCATATTGAGGCCTGATAGAGTTAGTTATCATGTCTTGCAATTGCTGAACAGATAGAGCTCCAACTGAAGAATATTGTTTCTCTTTTTGAGATCTAGTCTTGCTAGGTGACTCGTCGATACTTTTATTTTGTAGAGTAAAGCCGGGTGGATAAGCAGGGTCATGGCTCGATTCTCCAGGGGTGAAGGACTCCAACTTATTCATCATTTGAGTGATTTGAAGATCTTTATCCTCAATAGATTTCTTTAAAAGTTTAATGATTTGTTCCATTATTGTGAACTTTTCATCCATATCAGTTGCGTCAACCATTATGGCGTTGACCTTTGATGAAATTGGAGAATCAGTCGAATCTTCAGATCCACTAAAATTGATGCCAGTCTGAGAGAGTTCATCACATAGCAAGGATGTGAAGTTGCCCCCAGGAGTTGCAATTCCAGGTACCATAAGAGATTTGCTCTTTTTTGCCTTCTTCAAAGAAGTGAAGTATTCAGATTCGTCCCAACCACTAGTCTTCAATTTGCGCCAAGTGAGTGGATCAACCTGGCTGAGCTCATCAGATGTGACAGTAGCAAAGTTCTTGCGTGAGACAACTTTAGTATTTTCGAAGTCCATAAGAGTGGTTGAATTTGATTTTGCAGGAAGAAGAGATGGAGAGTAGAACCGATCCCACTGGACGTGCCAAAATTTGTTCGCAATAAATTTTCATTGTGCAAAAAATTAACTGCAAGCAAAAATAAAAATAAACAAAAAAATTAATTTTATTTAAAGTAATTTTGCGGGTACAATTTTGTTATTCTCTTGATTCTTCTCTCCTAAGTTTTTTTTTTTTTCCTGAAGATCCAAACAAATTTTTTGGAGGCTCCGAATGATTTGAGCCTCCCAGAAATTTGTTTGGATCTTCAGGAATTGTTTGACAGCACTTCATCTTATTGAGTTAACCTCCGGGCAGAACTCCGTTAGTCGATTTGTTGTAGAACTGTGAAGTTAATGCAGAAGCTTCCTCCAATGCTTTCAGAATGACCCCAGCAAATTGTGTAACCCTCCTATTTATAGTTGTAGGAGGTAGGCAGTCCAAGTGTAAATAACCTCTTTTGCCTCATTCTGATTGGTCCATTCAATTTTCAAGCTTATCATAAATGTTATATGACAAGGTTGCTTGTGATTGGACAAAAACATGTCATTTAGGGCACTTGGCGATGTTTTATTGGCTCTTGAACTTGACTTGGATTGCCACATCATTTTATAAGTGTGGTCTGGCGTCATTGGTCTTTAATTTGACTGGGATGCCACATCATTTGACAGGTGGCATAAATTTTGGCCTCTAGGTGAGATGGACCTTGAAGTCCTTGATGAGGAATAAAATGGGATTATTATTTTTATAGCCCAAAATGATTTTAGACCCAATAAAATATGGGTCAAATCCAATTTTAATATGAATTTGACCCAATAAATTTTACGTGTCTACAGTATTGTCTTAAAAATCTATTGAACGAGTCCAAACAACTAATTTAAAACTCAGTTACTTTGATGGACTATAATTTAAAATTCATAAGTTTCAAATCCCAACTCCACCAATTCGCCTTGCCTTTCTGACTCATTATTAAGGTATTTTCAACCTGCTTGAAGAGTCGGTAATCAAGATTAAGAAACATATTGAAGAAATTATGGGATAAGACAATATCTTGAGGTGAAGTACAGATATCAAGTGTTATGGGGACTTCATTTCAATTCCTGTCTAATATTAGTATTTTTGTGATATCTTATGTATGCCTTCATTACCATGAGATCTGATGTAGAACCAGATTCTTGTAAAGTGTTGCAGCTGTAATCTTCTCTCGCAGCAAAGCATGAAACTAGCAAGTTCTAATGCCTAACTTGGGGCAAAGATGGACACCTTAACTTGGTCTCAACTATCAAATAAACACTCCAACTTAAAATAGAATCATCTAAACACCTTTCAAAATTTATGTGTCACGTCAGCATCGAGTGTCGACAAGACACATTATGAATGCGTTGAGGTGTCTAGATGTGCATTCTCAAAGTTGGAGTATCTGGTTTCCAGATGATACAAGATCAATGGGATCCACTCCTTTGGGATCGATGCTTCAAGGATTACATCTACGAATCCAAGACTTGGTTTTTTTAGGAAGTCAACTACATGAATGAAGGATAGCTTGGAAATAAGCTATATTTGGTGATATTCTCCATGAAAGGAATTAGCAACACCGAATTTGGATGATAGCTTGGGATTCGAGAGAGTATGGAAGTCCATTCCATTATTTTGGGCTTTGGGTCACTTTTGGGCCCAATAGCTTTTAGGGTCACTTTTGGGCCCATTGTGTAATAAATAGCCCATGGCTATAAATAGCTATTTTTCTTTCATTTTTAGTTAGTTGTTAATTAGTTTCAAGAATCAAAGAAATGAAAGGAGGAATTAAGAGATGAAAGCAATGGTTTTGGACCTGATTTAGTTGAGTTTTGAAGTTGATAAGGTGTTCAAGAGAGTTGGAGATGCGTTGGATATGTGTTAGGGATACTGAGGATTAAGTTAAATAAGTTGTCTATCTACGTATTATGCTTATAATAATGATAGTCAGTAAAAGCAAGTAGAGGGGTATTTGGAAAATGACAACTTGGGGATGAAGGAAGAAAGAACATCTCATGATATTATTATATCCCACCTTCTATATGGATAGTACTTTCGTTATTTTAGTACAAATAGTGAAATAAGATAATCTGGGGATTAGCTAATACCTTAAACCAAACATGACAAAAATTAAATCTCAAATTTTATTCTGAAATTATTATTCTTTATCCTACATATCAAAGACCCCATCTGACCAAATAGGGATCCCACTTAACCCCATCTGAACACCTTTACAGCTGTATCGGATTTTAAGCAAAAGTTTCTCAATTCTAATTACAGAAAAAGGAAGTGGAAATCTATAGAGGTGAGGTTCCTATTTGGTCTAAGCTCTAAAGGTGGTGAGAAAACTAGAAAACTACATAGGGGTAACTTATGTCTTTTCCCTTTAATCGACGGCCATAATTTGTAAAAGGCATAATACATAAACATGCCTTTTTAACTTAAACTACATAGGCACTTAAACTTGTATAAAGTTGAACAAGTAAGCGCACACGTCCTATGTGGTGTAATACACGTAGGACGCCATGTAGGACAATAATTGGCCACGTAGAATGTCATATAGGACATATGTGTCTACTTGTTCAACTTTATATATGTTTGAGTGTCTACTTATGCACACCCAAAGTTGGAGGTCATAGATGTAATCTGAGGCCATGTGAAAGGGTATATTTATGTATTGTGCAATTATCTGGTCTATAAATAATGACATAATACATTAACAGGCCTTTTAACTTGACCTCAAATTATATCTTATAACCTCCAACTTTGGGTATGCACAAGTAGGCCCTTAAACTTGAATAAAGTTGAACAAGTAGACATATACGTCCTACGTGGCATAATACACCTAGGATGCCATGTAAGACAAGAATTGGCCATGTAGGATGTCACATAGGACATATATGTCTACTTGCTCAACTTTATACAAGCTTAAGGCCTACTTGTGCACACATAAAGTTGGAGGTCATAGATATAATTTGAGGTCAAGTTAAAGGGCACGTTTATGTATTATGTCATAAACAATTAATGGCAAATCACGTGGAATGTATAGATCATACATGACAAAGGGTGTGAGATTTATCATGTAGGACGTATGTGTCTACTTGTTCACCTTTAAGGAAAGGTCTAAAGTTTCAATCTTGAAAATGAGAAAAACACAGGTAGGGAATGTTTCTCCATTATTGGACGCGAATCAAAATTAGTCGAATCTCAAAATAATTGAAAATAAAAAGGAAAGAAAACAAGGAGGTATACTTGAGTCAATCTAACAATCAAAGAAGCAAACCAAAGTAATCAACTTACCTTGGTCAGATCATCTTATCACCTCCACAACTTTATTATGATGGAATATTGTCAATGTGTATTTGGTTCTTCTTTCTATTAATGTTGATGTTCCTGTTTAGCCATTTACATCAAACAAGAATAAGGGATAAGACATAGTCCATAAAGTATTAATATGTAAATAACTTTTAAGCAGCTACAGAAGGTAACTTATGTCTTTTTCCTTTAATAAATGGACATAATTTGTGAAATCTGTGTTCTTGATATTGTATGTATGTGTTGTTTTTCATTACCATGAGATCTGATGTATTATCATATTCTTGTAAAGTGTTGCAGCTGTAATCTTTTGTTACAGCAAAATATGAAGCTAGCAAGTTCCAATGCCTAACTTGGAATTGTCGTGCATAGATAGTCACCTTAACTCGGTCTCAACTGTCAAATAAATACTCCAACTTATAATAGAATCAGCTAAACACCTTCCAAAATTTATGTGTTACGCCTGCGTTGGGTGTCGACAAGACACAATATGGTGAGTTGAGGTATCTAGATGTGCATTCTCAAAATTGGAGCATTTAGTTGCCAGTTGAGGATCAAGTTAAATAATTTGTCTATCTGTGTATTATGCTTATAATAATGATAGTCAGTAAAAGCAAGTAGAGGGGTATTTGGAAAACGACAACTTGGGGATGATGGAAGAAGGAACATCTCATGATATTATTATATCCCACCTTCTATATGGATAGTAATTTTGCCATTTTAGTACAATAGTGAAATAAGATAAATTGGGGATTAGCTAATACCTCAAACCAAACATGGAAAAAAAATTAAATCTCAAATTTTATTCTGAAATTGTTATCCTTTATCCCACACATCAAAGGACCCCATCTGACCAAATAGGAGTCCCACTATTCAGAATTATTACTATTAGGGGTCATTTGGTTGGAATGTAGTTATGCTGGAATTAGTTATAATGGGATAAGTTATACTGGGATTATTTTTTTATTGAGTGTTTGGTTTGTTGTATTCAAAGCAATATGCATGGTATAATTTCTAAGAATAAATTAATTAATTACCAAAATACCATCCATCTTATTTAACTTTTTTTTATATATTTCTTTTCAAGCTTTAAATATTTATTCTTAAAAATAAAACTTCCATCTTATTTAGCTTAAATTTTTTTTTCGTGTGCATTTTCATGATTATATCGTGTGTATTTTAAAAATAAAACTTTTATCTTATTTAGCTTTAATTTTTTTGCATGTACCTTTCCATGATTATGCTGTGTGTGTTTAAATTTTTTTTTTACTACATCTTATTTAGTTTGAAATAAAAACTTCCAACTTAAGTTTGTTAAAGTAAAAGAAGATTTGTTGTTTATATATGTCACTTCATTTAAACACATATCACTCATATAATACAGAATATCAAAATTCATTTAATTAATATATACAATATGAATTTTCAAGTGATTAAAAAACTATTTAATTTAAAATATATAATTGAACAATGGAGTCGATTGTGAACATGGATCACTCATATAATATAGTGATCAACATTTCAATTCAAATGCTTAACAGTGTCTTATAACTACGACAAGGCCTGTGCTACTTAATTAAATTTGTATTTGGCTGAAAAATTAGTTATAAAAGGCTAATGTGGATTTGTGGGTTTGGGGGTAATTTAGGTTATCGGTAAATATTACTCAATTGAAGATAAGTTAATTAAAACTCTAATAATTTTAACATTTATAAAAATATTGAGGATTAATTCATTACAAATTTCATCTTAAAACAAACAAAATTTAATATTCATTACATTTTATGCATTTATGAAAAAATTTTAGTTTATTATTCATCAAATGTTTAACATAAAATGTGAAAAATATTAATATTCATAAAATATTCTTATATTTATTTAACATGTCTACCTATGTTATATAATTTGTTAGCCATCCAGATGGCCAAATTATAATGTTTATCATTTGTATAAATATAAAATTACTACCTTACTATTTGGTTTACGTCTATGGTTATGTCAGTATAATTTATGGATCGCCTAAAGTGGTTGAGTTAGATTGATTAATTAATTGTGCATATACGTACGTACATAAAGTGGCCCGTGCATGAATATAGGTAGGGCTAATTTTGTCCTTTTATAAATTTATCCCAAGGATAAATTATGGTGGGATTGTTATCCCACCAATTGTATGGATAACTTATCCCGATACTATTTATTAGTCCCGAAATAAGTTATCCCAAATATTTCCAACCAAACATGCATTAAAAAAATTTATCTCGGGATTATTATTTTATCCTGAAATTATTTGCTTTAGCACCTCACACCAAACGATCCCTTAGTGGGCTTATCTCAACACCTTTACAGTTGTAGTGGATTTCAAACTAATTGTTCTACATTATAACAAAAGGTGTATGTCTGATTAGATGAGGTTCTTATTTGGTCTGAGCTGCAAAGGTTTTAAGCAAAGCAGACAAAAAATTGAGGGGTAAATGACTTTTACGTGTAACTTGTATCTTTTTTCTTTAATCAATACACACAATTTCTGAAATCTAGTCTATAAATAATCATGTGAGATGCACGTGTCCTACATGACAAAGCGCGTGAGATTTATCGTGAAGGACGTGTGTGTCTAATTGTCCACCTTTAACGAAAGATCTAAGGTTTTAGTCTAGAAAACGAAAAAACCACATGTAGATTGGACGCGAATATGAATTTGTCAAGCCTCAAAATAACTGAAAATAAAAGGGAAAGGAAGCAATGAGGTACACCTGAGTCAATTTAACAATCAAAAAAGCAAATCAAAGGGGAAGAATCTAATTTAGTCAAGCCTCATAAGCAAGTGCGAAATAAAAAGAAAGGAAACAAATCAAAAAAGCAAACCAAAGTAATCAATCCATCTTCTCACCTCCACAACTTTATTATCATTTTTTTTCCATCACTAACTTTGTGAGTGTGTTTGATTCTTCTTTCTATTATTGAAGTTCCTCTTTAACCATTTACTTCAACTTCTCACTGAATCCCATTTTTTCCTATTTCACTCAGCTTAATCCTGGCTGGTTTTGCTGAACTTTCTTTTATTTTAAAATTAATTCTTGCACCAAATTATGAAAACATGATTAGAATTTTGTCTCTTAATATTTTAATTATAAGTCTATAAATAGATGCATTAACAAAGTAGTACAATCAAATTTCTCTATAACGTCATAGTTTGTCTGAGTAATTTTGGACTACTACAGCTAAATTATGTTACGGAGAACATATAATATACCCGATGTTGTCTGGCTATATCTGCAGTAAATTGTATCCTACTATATGCTTTGTGCTTCTTTCTTTAGTTTCTTGTGTTCTTTTTTCTATTTCTCTTCTGATGAAATTTTACGTACTTTTTATACATGATCAGATCTTGACAACTTTAAAGGAAAAACTAGTTTGGTTTGACTAGTGAAAACAAACTCCATACATGGAAAGAGGGAAAGAATGAGCAGGGATTCAGATTGGATAAGACGTTTTTTTATAGTTGGGTTTGATGTACAAAATAGTGCTTATAACAATTTAGCACTTGGACCTAAATCAACCCTAAAATAGTGCCCAAGGGGTTACCTTCCGCTTGGAGAAATTAACTGCAAATTAAACAAGTTAATTAATTTCTACACTACAGGAGATTGAAGTCTAATTGCTGAATGCCACATTATCTAAAACCACTTGAAATACCACTTGAATGTGTAGAGTAACTTTGTACATGTTAAAATTAGAGTGCTTTTTCTGTTACTAAACAAAGAAAAGTGACTTTCTCGAACAATTTCTATCAATTGAGTGACCTTCTAAGAAATTTAGCTCTTGCTTTTTGATAAAATAGTAAGTACAGGATAAACTTTTAGTTTATGAAATAGACTATTTTGAAGAAGGCTCTCTATACTAACGTTAGTTGCCTGTTAAATTAAAGTAAAATTTGTCACGATGAATATGTGGCACTGAGAATTTTGATACACTTTTGGTCTCATAGCAGGTGTCATCTTCTGTGCTTCGTGAGGACATTGTCAATCTTCGTTATTTCTTCATAGAGAGGTTAAAGATTGAAGAGGATCAAACTGTTCTTGAAAAATTGAAATTGGAGCTGACAAATTTATCGGCATGTTTACAACTTTGTTATTACATTTCGGATGGTTCTAATGCCGAAATGTCTTGTATATCATATGAGGTTCATGGTCTGGTTCAGTCACTTTTTCATCAGAGTGGAGATGATATACTGGTTAAATTAAAGGATAATGTCGGTCCTCGCCTCCTTAAGAATATCAAAAGTTTTGTCATCTCGGATCATCAATCTGAATCAAGTGCCACCATGACTGAGGGTTAGTTGGTTGAACTTTTGGATGCGCTCCTTGTGAATCTCCATTATCTACCCAAGGTTCGTGCTGAGTTGATTTTGCTATCAATGACTCAATATGAGCTTCTTCAGAATGTATTTGGCAACTTAAGGGATTTCCATGGGCTGAAAGTAAATGGTTTCATTGAGCGTAAGACAATTTAATATGTCTTATCTCAGTTTCAACCTATGGCTGAAAGAGTAGGACACTTCTGTATTAGCCTTTTAGCATATTTACTGGAGGATATGAAATAAACCAAGCAGAGAAAGCGGATCATTGAAGTCTCTCACATCAATTCCATGCTAGTCCATCTACTTTTGAAGATAATTCCGATTTTACTGGAGGTTATGTACATTTGTTCTACAAATTTGAAAGCTTCAAAGTCAGCATAAGTTGGATGCTTCATTAAGAAGCTCCTAGAAGTATCTCCAGACATTCTTAAAGAATATCTGACTCATCTACAACAGCACATGATTAATGCTATTATTCCTAGCACCTCATCTCGAAACATTCATGTCATGATAGAGTTCCTATTGATTATTCTTACTGATGTGCCCAAGGACGTTATTCATCATGGAAAATTATTTGTTCTCTTGGAACTTATTGGAGCACTTACCAAGGAGGCATCCGTTTTTGTTCGCCACTTAGAAGAAAATATCAAAGAAACACGCGGTGCAAGTCTAAACTTATTGGAAAATATTGAACTCCTAAGAAAAGATCTCAAGAATGTTTTCTTGAAAGCCCTAGCAGACTCATCTCAGCTCAGCTTCTCCGTGAGTGATGGACCGATCTTCATGACTCTTCAACTCAAAAAATTAAATGACTTGCTCAATTCTAATGCTTATTTAGTTGATTTGATAAAATAAGGTAAAAGAAGACCTAGAACACATAAGATCATTCTTCGGGAAAGTGGTACAGAAATTGCATAGAGATCTTTGGACTCGTGTTCTAGATGTGGCATATGATTCGGAAAATGCAAGTAACTCAATTCTTACCAGATATCATGGTATCTTTCAGCTTATCTTCCTACTTCTTGATACCATAGAAAAGATCAAGCTATTCAAAAAAGAGGTACAAGAGAAGATCTCCAAGAAGATGAGTATCGCTTTCGCTAACTCTCCCAAAAAGCTGGTAAAATAATTATAGGTTTTGAGGATGAGATTGAGTGGATAATTAGGAAGCTCACCAGTGGACCAACAAAGATAGATGTTATTTCCATAGTTGGTATGCCAGGGATTGGAAAAACTACTTTGGCTTACAGAGTATATAATGATATGTCTATTGTTGGTCATTTTGACGTTTGTGCTTGGTACACATTCGACTAGAAACATAATGAGAAAAATTTGTTGCAGAAAATTTTCAATTAAATTATTGGTGTGAAAGAAATATTCAATGAGGATAACATAGACGACAATGTTGCTTATAATCTATGGAAGCAACTGTTAGGAAAAAGGTACTTAATTGTATTGGATGACTTGAGGGATACTTCCTCATGGGATGAGTTAACAAGGCCTTTTCCATCTGATTTTCAAAAAAGAAGTAGAGTTATTTTAACAAGTCGAAGAAAGGAAGTGGCTTTGCATGGAAAATGCCATAGTGTTCCTTTTGATCTTCGATTGCTAAGACCGGAAAAAAGTTGGGAGTTGTTACAGAAAAGGGTGTTCGGAGAAGAACACTGCCCTGATGAACTAAAGGATGTTGGAGGAAAAATATCCCAAAAGTGTGATGGGCTTCTTTTGGTACTTGATTTGATAGATGGAGTCATTTCACGAATGGAAAATAAAGAGGCTTTGTGGCTTGAAGTTCTCAATAATTTGAGTTCCTTTATTTTTATGGATGAAGAGGAAGTGATGAAGTTTATACAATTAAGTTATGATCATTTATCAGATCACCTAAAGCCGTGCTTTTTGTACCTTTCAAGTTATCCAAAGGACGAAGATATTGACATCTCTTTGTTAAAATAATTATGGAGTGATGAAGGACTTGTGGAACCAAGTGATTTAAAAAGTGTGGAAAAAGTATTGGAGATTTATGTAGATTGCTAGTAGCTTGGTAATAGTGAGAGGGGGTAGGGAACAAAGTTGCCAAATTCATAATCTTGTGCATGATTTTTGTTCGATAAAAGCTAGAAAGGAAAAGTTATCTGTCTTGACAAGTTTAATTGTTCTCTCTTCCTCATCTTCTTCAGATCTGATGCTTCATAGACAGACCATTCTTTTTGATGAAGACCTTCATTTGACTGATAATTGTTTCTTTTACAATCCAAAAAGGGAAATCCTTATTACTAAATACCTCTCTCTTTGGAATGTAACTACCTTACCTATAACTATCACCTTAGACACTAAAGGATTCTTAAAAGGTTGGATCTGAGGAGAGTAAGATTGATAGAAAAGGGAACTTTGACAGATACTTTGCTGAATGAAATAGGCATGGTTGTTCATTTGAGGTGCTTAATCATTCCGAAGGCAAAACATCTCCCTCCATCATTTTCAAACCTCTATAATCTAGAAACTCTGGAGGTGAGTAATTGGGTACCAGACATAGCATTATCCCCTACTATCTGAAGTCTTGCAAAGCTATGACATGTGAACATTGACAATTGTTCTATATTTGATTTGGATATTAACAAACCAACAAAGTTAGATAATCTAACTACATTGAAGTTTCTCAATGTTTCCTGTTGGGTAGACTCAAAGAATATTTTGAAAAGGTTTCCCAATCTTCAAATCCTTGAATTCCTCATGGATTGTGAAGCAGCATATCAGTTTCATTTTTCAAGATTGGATGTCCTTAGTGAACTTGAGAAAGTCTCTGCATAATTTTGGTGCCCATGGTGTACACATGTACATCAGTGAAGTTTGCTTTTCACTTCCCCTAGAGCTTGAAATAAGTGGTATTCGATAGGTTCGATCTGACATTAGATGAATTGTCAAGAATTGGGACATCACTACGCAACCATCAAAAGCTGGAACTAGTAGGCACAAGAATCCATGGTGGAAAAAGATGGAACATGGAATGAGTCACCTTCAAGAATCTTAAATTGCCGAGATTGTATAGTGTCTTTTCTGAATGGTAGGTTATTACAAATGAATTCTTTCCCGTGCTTGAGGAATTAGAAATAAAATATTGTAATAAGATTACAGAGATCCCAGAAATTTTTGGGGATATTGCTTCATTAAAGTTAATCTCCATGTGGGAAAATGTCACTACCCGAACTAAGGGCATCCCAAACCATGAAGGCCCGAGAGCCCTTCTTTAACTGGCAATCATAAACACAATTCATACACTATAAGAAAATGCGGAAAAACATAACAAATAGAATCATGGTCAACTTTTATTCCAAACTACACAATACTGAAATAAGTTCATAAAGATAAAAAACATCTAACACTAGTCTGCGATATCTCTAACCATACTGAAATCAACATCTGTCTGAAAACAGGTACAAGGCCCCCAGTTGGACCATGAGCTAAAATAAATGACAAGTTTCATGACCAGGCTTTCTGAAATAAGAGAGGCTCACCAACTGCAAACTTCTGACAAATCAATCTACTGTTTAGTGGGACCCCTGGACTGAGCCTCAGATCCAGAAATATAGGGGGTCCATACAATTGTACTAGTATGTAGAGCAACCCAAAAAATACTACTTATATATATAGACTAATAAAGCATTTCATAAAAGACATGTCATCATAAAACATTTGAAAATTCATAGGCATAATCAATAGACTTTAAAACGTTTTTGTAGATCTCAACGCAATATCTTTGTCTTACTTCTAAGCTAGGTGATACACCCTATAATTCTACAACTCCACGGGCTATATGGAGTCCTTCCTTGACTCAGCAGTCAAGCCCCCAACCCAAGTTTGCTGCAAGGGTTGGAGTTTCTGATTCTGATATGCCACAACGCACTAGGCCAGCATATGGATTTACTAAGAATCAACAATAAGAAACTAAGAATCAACAACAAGAAACTAAGAATCCAAGAGTCAATCCCTAATTTTTGGTATTGTATGAAAATTGGTAATGTGGTGGTCTAGGATTGGTTGCGATTTTTGAAAGGTTCTTATTTTTTCAACTTTGAAATTTTGGTTCAATTTTTAATTTTTGAAAAAGTGTATTTTGGCCTTGGGGAAGAAAAACATCAAGATTGGAGCCCTTTTGTCACATTAAAAAAGGTTTGACTTGTCTTGCACCTTTTGGGTAAGACACCTTTTTAAAGGGTTGGTGGCCCTTTCTTCTTTTGGACACCTAGAAAAGTGTTCTTTCTCTCTTTTGGTATCAAGTCCTTTGTAGATATTTTTACCCCCCCTTCCCTTTTGGTAGGTCTTTGGGATTTTTTTTAAGACTAATAAAGGCCTCACTTCTTTCTACTTGGCTTTTGGATCAAACAACACTATTGAAGAAACTTTTTGCAACTAGACATGAAGATAGTCTAGAACAACAAGAACTTTCAATAGAAGTTTGAAAACCTAGCCTCACATTGAACTTACAACAATCAACAACACCTTTTCAAGATTAAAAGCCACAACAAAATAGCAACAATACGAGCTGAAACCACACCTTCAAGTTTTGGCCCACACAACAACACCAACAATGTTCAAGTTCTTGAAACCGTAACAACAATACCAACAACAATGTTCATGCTCAACTTGGATATGGATTCAAGGGTGTTAGTGAAGATAAAAATAACACTTAGAAAAAAATAAGACCAGAAAAACACACCTAGATCTAGACACAAATCGAGGCCAAAACAACAAGAAGAAGAAGAACACAATTTCAGCCAAGAACACAAAAAAATGGACAGATTTGCTTCTTTTTTATTTTTCAATTTTCTAATACCTTTTTTTATTTTCAAGTTTACGAGCCCAAGATTGATCTTTTGGGAACAAGTTCAATCCATTCTTTGACACCAAATGATACTATAAAGACCACGGAAGGCACAAAAACTACATAAAACAATCCATAAATTGAGAGCAACCTGAGGGCCCCTTTGAGTGCTAGTTTAGGCCAACAACAACAACACAAGTATCAC
This sequence comes from Capsicum annuum, assembly GCF_002878395.1. NCBI lineage: Eukaryota > Viridiplantae > Streptophyta > Magnoliopsida > Solanales > Solanaceae > Capsicum > Capsicum annuum. Next base: position 40,234 of record NW_025845620.1, on the reverse strand, counting down.
GAGTTTACAAGGTGTTTTAACACCAAAAAACCAACAATACAACAAGAACAAGATGAACACAATGCACGCAAAATTTGGATTCAACAAGAACAAATGATTACAAGATACAAACACTAACACAATTGCAAGAAAGATAAAAATAGATAGTGAGATATAGATTATTACAAATATTAGGAACTAAAGAGTATATTAAACTCAAAAACTCCTAATGAATGTAACAACAACACCACACTCTTACGGTGACTGTCAAGGGAATCAACTCACCTCAAGATCCACCGTTTCCAAGCAAAAAACAATATTGTCTTTTCCAAGCCCTAAACTACAATGGCTAATCCAGAACTACACTAAGGTGGTCTACTCTCAAGAGAGAGGATTTTCAATGTCTCATATTTTCATCATTAAACAACTAATGAGAGAATACCTAAAAAGTCCTACTTATAGTATATTATAAGAAAACACAAAAAGATCACTTTTCCCTTAATGAGAGGGGCGACCATGGTATGTAAATACACCATGTGCAATGTCCAAAATACTCCTAATAAAGGGGCGGCCAAGGTGTGTTGGACTTGAATTAATGACACCTCTTTAATGCTCTCAAAATTGAGGATGGTTTATACTTCAAGGCTTGTGGTTCTTGGGTTAACAACAATGTAAGCATCCAAGCAACCTTTCATACACTTGATTGATTTAAGTCATGCTTAAGACGGGACTTCCTTGCATATCCTTGTGCTCTCGGGGTGACCAAGTCTTGAGCCTTTAGGTGTTGTCCTCCAAAGATGTCATCAAAAGCTAAGGCGACCATTTGACTTGTATCATTCTTGAAAAAGTCCATTGATTCTTTGCCACTTGTTGATGATGTCCATGTTGTGAATGTGGATACACTAGTTGATCCTATTGATGACTGAATCGACTCTTCTTGTAAGATCGATTTATGTCTACCTAGTGTTGAAGCCATTGTGTTGAGTGAAAGTACACCATCTTTTGAAACTTATGTTGATCAACTTGGGTGTGAAATTGCCAACTACTTGAGGTTATGTGTGATATGATTAATGAATCTCAAGTGTGTGAAAAATTTGAAAATATTGGTCAAAAGAATAGGAGTGAACCCGTGAGTTTGTCTTGTGGTAAAGAGTGTAATGTGTGCTTGGCTCATAGGTAAGCTACTACTCACACTAAATGGGCTACTAGCCATACAATCATCATTCACATGCACAAAGGTGCAAGAGTTAGCTATTTTACCTTGAAGTTCTTGAGTAGATTCTTTTTTACTGTGGTGTGAAGGTTCCCCACATGCTTCGGCAGCAACTTCTCTTCAACCTTGTGCTCCTCCGCTTGACATGTTGGTACCTACACAAATGTCCTTAAAAATAGGAAAAACATAGTTAGCATGGTTTGGTGGAAATCCCCTCAGTTCACTCCATACAACCTCTCTTTTTTTCACTCTCGGATTGCTACCTTGCACACCCTTACTTCTCTCAATCTTTTGTTTCTTATTTTTATTCGGACTGGAGTGAGTGAGCACTTCTCTTTGATACTTGGGAAGAATGGACGTCATGAGATGATTTCCCCATCGGTCTCTCATAATATTAGGCTAATTTTGCACATTTGGAACTTTATGTTGTGCAAACCAATCAGCACCCAATCTTACATGATCGTATGTCAAGGGAAAAATATCACACCACACCTCCTCATGGTATTCAAATTGGGAGAAGACAACCTTCACCCTCTCGGTAACCTTAAACCCATCCAAGGAATATAGAACAAGTAAAGGTTCTTGAAACAAACTCAAATAGTCAACCATAGATGGAAAGATGTAGTTTCTATAGCACCTATCATCTATCACAATGAGGCAACTGGGTATCCCACAAATGATTACCTTTCCAGAGTGAACATTCCTTCTTGGATCAACATTGTAAGACACATAGGTACCCTTCGTCTTTGGAGATGCATACCCTCTTCTTCTCGTGGAGCAACCTCCACTATAGCTGTATAACCATTCACACCATGTCGACCTTGATAAGAAGTACTACAAGGTGAAGAATATGAATTTTCACACTCCGCACGTGCACTCTAACCATAGCTCTCATAAGCTTTGAAAATGAAAGAGTTTACCTTACACCAATTCTAGTTTCGGCTTGGGAAGTGTAAGACCCCCCATACATCCCAACTTCATAATAAGGACCATCACATGGCTCTTCATCATCTACATGTTCACCATAAGCAATAGGCACTTCATTCACCTCATTTTCCCCCTCAAAACTATAACCCTCAGATCTGTCCGTGCCTTGATCATGGCTATTTTCATAGCCCCCATAATCTCCAACAACTTCATAGCTATAAAATCCCTCACTACAATCATAGTCTCCCATGTTTTTGTCACAATAATCCGCTTCTATCGAATACATGTTCCCCTTATACCTCCTTGTAACTACAAAATGAACAAAAGTAGTAAAAACCAGCACTCGTATGCACTCACCTTTGTGATCCTCACAATTGGAGCGGCGAATATTGAAAATTGCTTATACTCCGGTAGTCAATAAGATGTCAATCCTACTTAGCAGACGGAATAGATTCTTGTTTGATCGACTCAAGACACAAAATAGAAAATTCTACTTACAAACTTGAAACAAAAAGTTACAACGAATTAAAAACAAAAAAAACACACAAATAATGAAAACACAACGAAAATGAATTCTAAAACTAATTCACAATCTAGTAGGTGATTACTAGTTGCTAATTAGTACTAGAATCAAGAAGCGAAACTAACGAAATAAAGAAAAGAAACTTTAAAATCTGACATTTGAGCTTCAAGGTTTTTGGAATGTTGATGATGTGGCACTTTGATGATGTGACAGTTTGGTGACGTGGCAATTTGGTGACATGGCAGTTTGCAATTTGGATTGGTCAAATTTTAATTTTGGAAGAGTGGAAAATCAGCTAAGGGAGGGAAAACACAAGAATTGGAGCCTTTTTCAAAATTAAAAAAACTTTGACTTTCCTTGCACCTCTTTGGCAAGACATTTTTTTGAAAGCCTTTGTCTCCTTTTCTCTTTTGTTTGTCTTGGTATGTGCCCTTACTTCCTTTTAGTAATGAGTCCTTTTGAAAGTCCTATTGTCCCCTTTCTTCTTTTGTATGTTCTTTGGGATATGTTTCAAGACTAACAAAAGACTACACTCTTTTCTCCACTCTTTAAGATCAAACCACACCTATTGAATGTTCTTGTTCAACAATAAATGATGAACATGTAGAACAACAAGAATATTCAAAAGATTGAAACTAAACCAAATGAACTACAAATTGAATGATTTTGAATTTCTTTTGCTCACTTTAAAATCCACAACACAACCACATGTTTTTCAAGCCACAATATCAACAACAGCCCTTCCAATTTTGAGCTTCGTCTTACTAGTTTCTTCAACCTTCAACTCAATAATGGTGAACTCAAAACCACCCGGATTAAGCTCAAATCTAAGATCTAGACTCACTTAGTGTTAGGGAACAAGAACCTAACACTAGAAACAAACAAAACACACTAAAATCTCCTAAATCTAAGTCTCAAATTTTGGCCCAAACACAAAAACAAAACAAATTTCTTTTTTGAGATTTTTAATTTTTCAACACTTCTTTTTGTTTGATTTTTCAACTAACATGCCCAAGATTGATGTTGTTGGAACAACACAAAGACAATCGAGAACAAGATGGAAATTTACCTTCGACAGCAACACATAAAATCATGAGCAAGAACAAGAAACAAACACAAATATTGCAAGAAAACTAAAGGATAGGCAAGATGCCATAAGGACTTACGAAGAACAAGAAGCCAAACGTGTATCAAACATAAAGACCCTTAAAATCCACAAGTACAAACACCAATCTTATTACAGTGACTGCTAAAGAATCAACTTCACCTCACAACCACCATTTTTAAGCAACGTACAATATCGGCTTTTCCAAGCCCTATACTAAAGATGGCTTTTCCAAGCCCTAAACTAAGAACTACACTCTCAAATAGAGAGAACTTTCAATGTCTCAAATATTCATCATAAAAAAACTAATAAGTAAAGACCTAAAAGAGACTATATATAGTATATTAAAAAGAAAGACAAAATGACTCCAATACCCTTAATGAAGTGGGGCAGCCATGGAGTGTCATTTAGATAAGTCTAAATGACCAAAATACCCTTAATAGAGGAAACCTAAACCATGAACCACCAAGCATGGCCCAAACTTGAGAGTCCTTAAATCTTCAAGGCTCTAAGCAATCTTTCACACTCGAGTTTGTTTAATGGTATGCTCAAGAAGACCCTTCCAAGTATGATCCCGTGCCCTCCATGCAACCAAAGCTTGATTCTTTACGTAGTGAGTTTGAATGATGTCATCAAAAATTAAGGTGGCCATTTGACTTGTATCAACAGGGCACTAGGACAGCGTATAATCCCTCTTTGGGGACATAATAACCTGTATCGACAAAACACGATTTTAGGCAATGAATGTCTAAACTCATGCCTTCTTCGGGTAACCACCTCACTCTCTTTAGGCCAATTTTTAACCTTTTCTAAACATGCATCTTTCTGAAGTCAAAATCTAAAAATATGAATGAAATTAGTATTATGTTTAGAGTTTATTATGGCATTATCTATTTTGGTATCGTCATACCAAGACTTACAAGTCATATGTCTAAGACATATAATGTTCTACTTTAGATTTTTCAATCAACTTAATTATTTGACCACCAAAAATACTTAATCAATGCAAGGGAATCCCTATTTCAAAACGTATGCAATCTTGTGCAAAGATTCTCCCATTTCAACACATGATGGTCAATTCCTCAAAACAATTCATGCAATTCTTTCAATCATTACATTGAACATTTATAAACAAGAAACACTTGAAAACTACGAATGCACCCTCTCTTAAATTCACAACCAAGATCAAGTTCATAAGCAACATTAAAATACTTATCTTATGTTTTCAATCATGCAATTTCACAACCCATAGCATGTGGAGTCAGGAAGTATCATAACAAGAGAGGGGAAGGTTCGTTATACATGACCTCAATTCAACTTTTAAAAACTAAAAATACTTATATGTATGCAAGCATGGTTCAATTCTACAATGAGGCCTCAAGACCAAAACATATATTATCAAAAAGGGTTCACCATGCATACTTTTTAATGTAAATTCAAAACCCTCCATAAATACATGATTTCTTAACATTTAAAACTTACTAAAATGATTTCAATATTCCCATGAAGTTTAGGAAAAGCCCACGTACCTTAGATTACTTAGTTCAAATAATGGAACCCGAATCTTGATTTGTTTCTTAGAAATCTTGACTTAAGAGCTTGATTCTTAATCTTTGGGGAGTTTAGGGTTTTTTTGGAGAAAAAAAGTGAATAATGATGTAACAAATGCTCTATGGGGGATTCAATCTTGTGTTTTGGATGATTTTGGGTGAGGTAAATGACCTGATTGCCCTCAAATATGCGGAAATAGAAATTAGAAAATACGAGAGCACACTATGGAGTGGACGACACGGGCTATGGAGTGCCGGAATGAAGCGTGCAATCTGTGCTCCACAGAACTAAAATGGAGCGAGTGACGCGGGTATATCGTGGCGTGCTACTATTTTGGTGATCCAAACATGCCCTTACACACGTCCAAAAATTTTAAAACTTCCTCTAGGCATTCCCCTTATATCCTTGAATATGAATTAACTTAAAAATCTACGTCTCGAGGTCAGAAAAATCGATTTAAGGATCATTGAAGTTTAGGAGCTTAAAATATGACTAAGTCCTTTTAAACACTTTGAAAAATTTTAGGTTGTTAGCTATTTAAGCATACTACTAAGTGTGGTATCAAGTCGAGAATACTACGGGGTATTACATTATCCCCTTCTTAGGATCATTCATCACCGAATGATGGCTCAGAACATATACATGCATGATTTCAAGAACATTAAGGAAAAGATAAAGAGATTAGTAAATGATTTGTACCTTCTATGTCGTCATCCACCGTCTCAAAGAGGTTTGGGTATCCATTTTGCATGTCATCCTCTGACTCTCAAGTAGCTTTCTTCTCTTTTTTATTTTTTCACAACACCTTAACCGAAGCTATCTCCTTACTTCTCAGCTTCTAAACTTGGTAATCTAAAATGGCAATAGGTTCTTCCTCAAATAACAAGGAGTCTTTTACACTGATCTCCTCTACAAGCAACACTAGGGAATGATCTTAAATGTACTTTCTCAATATGGATACATAGAATACTAGATATATGAAAGCTAGAATTACAGGCAAATCTAACTCATAAGCAACCCTACCTATCCTTCTCACAATCTGATATGGTCTTATATAACGAGGACTAAGCTTTTTTTTCTTCCAAATTGCATGACCCCCTTCATGGGGGAGACCTTTTGGAAAACCCAATCATCAACCTCGAATTCTAAATCTCTCCTTCTAACATTGGCATAAGACTTTTGGCGACTCCGTGCAGTCTTAAGTAGCTCCCTAATAACCTTCACCTTTTCCATCGCCTGATGAAAAAGGTCAGGACCAAACAATCGGGTTCCAATTGGTGACCTACATTTCCTTTCATAAAGTGCTTCAAAAGAAGCCATCTAAATACTGGAATAGTAGCTATTGTTGTAGGTAAATTCTATCAACGACAAATGATCCACCCAACTACCTCTGAAATCAATCACATAGGCCCTTAACATATCCTTAAGGGTCTGAACAATGCATTTAGCTTGCCCATCAGTCTGAGAGTGGAAAGCAGTACTCAAGTTCACTTGGGTGCCTGAGCTCTTTTTAAAGGATTGCCAAAATTGCGAAGAAAATTGTGTACCTCAGACGGATATAATGGACATAGAAGCACCATGCAAATGGACCTTATCTCGAATGTATAGTTTGGCATAGTCATCCCCCGAATACTTCATCTGTACTGGAAAAAATGAGCGAACTTGGTCATTCTGTCTATAATTACCCAAATGGAGTCATTGTTGACACCCAATTTTTGCTCTCCATGCCTAAAATTAACGTCTTCAGGCTTTTTGTTCGTTAAAGGAAACGAAGCATAATTTTCACATCTTTTTACAATTGTTTGATAAATTATTGATAATTATCCTTTCTTTAGGATTTTGATCAATTTTTTGTCATGTTTTTATTTTTTATAATTTATTAATAATTTTTCTAATTTTAGGATATTTATCAATTCATTATCGTTCTTAACATTTTACAATCACCCGCACACGTGCAAGACATGGCGTTATATATATATATATATTACAGTATTTTAAAATTAATTATATTTTAATAATTTTAATATTCATTATATTTTTTCATTCAACATCTATATTTTACAGTTTGCAAACGCTGAGTCGGATCAATTATTTTTGTACAGTATAATAATTCGATGTCTTATCACATCCGACAACACTACACAATAATGTCTTGTCACGTTCGGCAATGACTACTCATTGTTGTCTTATCACATCTGATAATGACCACTCAATAACACTACCCTTTGAATAATTACTTTGTCCGTTGGTCAAAAGGATGAAAATCCTTTGGCCAATAACTTAAGGACCTAAGGGTGTTCTATTATAAAAAGAGAGGATACCTCTTTATCCATTGGATAAAAGGGGAGCTTAATTTTTTGTATAAATAGGTGGTGGGAGGATACATTTTGGAGACACATTTTTGTTCATTTTTTCCTCTCTTTCAAAATACACATATATTTATTTTTTACAACTCATAAACATTTTTCCTTTGCAAACCCACACACATATTCATAAATATAAAAGCATATTTTATTTATTCCATTTTCTCTTCAAAACACACACAAAAATATATATGAAAACACACAAACACACGCATACATAAAAAATAACCTCCATTTTTGTTTCATTTTTTTACCATCAACAACAATGACACACATATAAATATATATACAGACCCCTACTACACAGTTTCCATTTTTAAGCTTTCGTCTTCTCCGTAGATACCAACAGTTCATCCGATCTCACGTGCCACCTCCACAAGGTTTTCTTCCTCGAAACAGCCGTCCAACAATACCACCCCCCATGCTACAAGCTTTCCCTTTACGTCTCGCTGCAAGCTCGTCGGAGGTGATGACCGGTGAGCATCGAATTTCTTCCCAGATCTACCACCATCAACCACTACAACAGCGGCTACCAACACCGAGAAACAGCCACGAGCTGCCCCTTTTCTCTAATATTTTTCTATTACTACATAGATCTGGTCAAAGCCATTTGGATGGATATCTGAATTAATTAGATAGTGTGTTTTTCTCTGTTTATTTTGCTATTTTATTATCACTGTTATTGACCATTTTTGTTTGCCTTGAGTTTGTTGTTGTTGGAGTGATTTTTGGACGATTTTTGTCCTCATTTATTTACACTGATAGTGAATGGATACTACACATTTGACCAATGAAAAAAGTATTATTAATTTGAGGCTTCTGTAAACAAAAGACGGATTTTACGTATACAAATACGTAATAAAAAATATTTTATGGGTGATGATGAAACTTTATAACAATACAAGATTTTACAATTCAGTTTTTGACAAGACGATTTAGGACAACCAATTAATTGAGCAACCACTTCGTAGCAAAATGATTTAGGACGGCCAATTGATTGAGCAACCATTTCGCAGTCATGACTTTATCTGAGCCCACCTTTTAACAAAAAAAAATCTTTTTAAATATTTATATACACACATACTTGTTCAATTTATTTTGATTATTATTTATTCGTTACTAACATTTTTACAAGTGTTTATACATGTTATTTGGATTACTCATCGAGAGTTGCATTCAAAGAGGCCCTTTTAATTTTGTATTGTATTTTTATATTTGTACAAATGTTATTATAGTGAAAACTTTATTTTAGGGGTGTTGGGCGGAATTTTCTTTATACAACTTCACCTCGTGTTTATGGAAACTTAGGCCATTAATGTTTACATTAATAAATTAAATTAATCAATTAGTTTACATACTTTGACATCATAAACATTGTGATCTTTTCTGTTCAAATAAATCTTTACTTTTTTCTCGTAAATTTTAAATCAAGTAAAAATATTATTTTAAAATATTTTTCTCCTCATGGCATATCAAGATACACTTCTCTGCATACACGTCACAAAATATTTTTTCTTTTCACATGTAATTTATACATTTTTTATACATATTTTTTTTCACATGTGTTTCATAACAATATGTTTTATTTATATATTTAATATGCATATACCTTTACATAATTTTAATCATTTATATTTTTTAAAAGAATTATTTTATACTTAATACATATTTTGTACATTATTTTAAATATACCTCCTCCCTCTTTGAAAAATTTAGTCTAGCCGGGTACCACATTTGTGGACTCTAAGGGTGCCTAACCCCTTCCCTTTGGGATAACTTGAACCCTTACCTAGAATCTTAAATTGGTTTTCGCAGACTAAAAACATTAATCATATTTGTTAATAAATAGGTTTCCTTATTTAACTTAAAAATTAGGTGGCGACTCTGTGCAAACTTTAATTCATTTAGAGTCCATAACGTCGTGCTCGTTTTGACCTCAGGTAAAAATGGGGTATGATAGAATGGCGACTCTGCTGGGGATGAGGAGACTTTCTAACCATGATCGACTCTATTTTCAATCGAGGGAGGTATTTTTACATTTTTTTATATGGTTAAATTATTTCCCTATTACACTGCAAATTATGTGTATTTGCTCATAAATTCTTTACATTTTTTTTTATCATGATTAGTTTAGGATTTTTATGCTTTATTATATTATTTGTTTTACATATTTTTATATCATGCTATGTGTGAAAGGACGCAAGCCAAATCCAAACTTGCATTCCTTATTTGTTTGAATAACACTACTTGTTACTGCTTTATCACTTGCATTTTTCTATCGAGTCTTTGGCCGTACACAATTCACACACTGTGGTATACGCGAGGGGTGTACTACACTCCTCCAAACCTTCTTTGGATTCCTTAGTTTCAGAGTTGGTGCAGTTAGGTTAGTGCACCTTGTCGCAAATATTCAGTCCCACTCTTAAACATTTAGGGAAAAATCCTACTCTAGTAATAGGTCATATTGCATATACCTTAGGCGGGACGGTCCAAGGTATTGTCTTCGGAACTAGGAAGCCACCCTTTCGTCAGAAGGTTATGAAATCTTTATGACATATTTTGTGTTAGAACTGATTAAGATAATCCAGAATCGAACATTAATGGATTCAGAACAATCAAATTGGCCTTCTTTTACTCTTCCTTCATTCGACATCATTTTCATGTCAATAGACATAAAGTATTACCCAAACTAGCCAACATTTGACACCATTTTCACAAATACAGAGTGTTGTTAAAGCTCTATTTCACAAATATCTTTCTCAGAATCCATGAAAGCCGAGTGTTCTAAAATTGCTTTGCTTTCATTTGACTTTCCCTTCAAGTCCGCAGATAGGAATGTCACTAAAAACTCCACCTACGTCTAACTTTTTCTTTTTTGATCCAAACTAGAGTGGAATGTTGTTAAGCATTCTTCCAATGTTTGATTCTTTTTTCTAGTCAACAGACATAGAATATTATTCAAAACTCTACAATTATTTGACACCCTTCTTCAAAACAATGAATGTGGAATATTATTCATCTTCACCCACTTCTAACTCTTTCCAACCAATGAGCGTGAGGCATCGTCTATACTTCTCCTCCGTTCGATATCTCTACCAAAAGATCCTCATTCATCAATAATGAGACTTGAGATACTCACTCTTTTAAAGGCATTATTTTAGCCTGCTTCTATCAATTCTTATCGACTATATATGCCTCTTTTAGCCACCCTTGTTGGATATATTCCCTCTTCAAGAAAACTTAAAATTGTTCTGAATCCAAAATGTGTCAAAATCTAGATTCATCTATACCAGTTTGTTTGGACGAAGGCATACCTCTGGCAAAATGAGGCTCCACAATATAAGATACGCTTACTCGACGTTGTCTAAATGTGCTTGTCTATCGACATGAACTAAATCTTGAACTTTCATTTGTGTTTGCATTATTCCCCAATAGTGGTTGATTGTGTTGATCGATAGAACTAGCCGACTTAAGCTATATAATGAACACTAATACCGTCGACCCGACCAGAAGTGTTCCAATGCTGGCAAACGTATCAGGAATTTTCAAAAGACAAGATAATGAAGGGAGCAACAACTCGAGATGTTAAGAGGAGAACGACGTCAAGGAAAGGATCTCACACATCCATCCACAGCTACTCTACCGCACCCTCCTAATTTTTTATAGCTAGAAGCTCCAATACCTAAATGCTATCAATTAGTACAACCTCCCACAACCATGAGTACCAATCCAATTGTCATTTTATCAAAATCCAACACCTTTTGCGCTAAGAAAAAATTCAAAGGGTAAGCGCAATCGAAGCTGCACTCAATTTATTGAACCATTGACACTTTTTGAGAGACTGAGAGCTGTAAATTTGTTGCGATCAGAGTTGGCAAAGATTCCTAATCCATTAACTTAATGGTTCGATGAACCAAAGCGATATGCTTTCCACTCTGGAGTTTCGGGGCATGATACTGGAGATTGTAATAGGTTAAGGCATAGAATTGAGTGCTTGATCTAGGCCGGGGCAATCCAATGTATCGAAGAGCAACCAAATACAAATAATGATTCGATGCCCAATCATGAAATTAAAGGAGTGTATATAACGTGAGAGACACCATCCTCCACGTTGAGCTAGTGGGGCCTTCATATAAGCCACTCTACAGAGAAGTGCTAACTTTAGCGGGAATACGATATAAATGAATCCAAGTTGATCGACTCAAAGACAATAAATAAAGTCCTATATTTGAAGGCATAGGATCTCCTCTAATTGTCATATATCAGAACTACGTTCTGACCTGATTTCTCATGGTGAGATACGTAGGCAACCCTCATCAGGTTCCGTCATACTTAAGTAGAATAAATTCCTTTTGTAATTGGAACTACGTGCAGCCTGATTTCCCTCGACGGGATACGTAGGCAGCCTGTATAAGGCTCGGCCCCTTTATAATACCAAATTCTATTTTTCCCTAACGACGTACAAAGCTTGAATGCGACGATATCCAGAAAACCTAACACGATCCATCAAGACTATCCCAAGATACACAGCTAAGCATCATCGAGAAAGTCTCTCCAAGATACTGGGGCAAAATTTTGAAGAACGCTTCAAAGATCAACGAAGGCCTGGACGTTTAACTTGGAAATGGTACAAATTTGTACCAGATAACGCAAGTCATCACTAAAGCTACAAGGCATCAACGGGGGACAAATTGACTACAATATTGAGAAACTGCACCAAGGGTCAGTACAGAAGACACTTACACCATTTAACCAAAGATCGTATCTACAAATTCTACAAAGATGTTTTCTATAAATGTTAAAGGATATTATCAATACAAATGCTCCAAAATCACATCGACGATCAACACAGGATCAAACACTCGTTACTTCAGTTATAAGGAGGTTAACCAAATCTTCAGGAGGATTTCTAAAATATGCTTAAAAGCGTTCAAGCTTGGATTATGACTAATACATCAATCGAGGATATCATAATTCAATATCTATTGACACGTGAGATAGCATACATTGGCGTCGAGGATATCTCATCATCCTATGAATCAATATCTGAATTCATCAAAAGCACATGATTCGTCTTTAAGTCGCTATCTGAAAGCGAACATCATATGAGATTTCCTTGAAATTGACAATTTGAGGATCATCTATAAGTCATATTATTTGAAATAAGATAGTGTGCAAGATTATCTCTGAGTTGTAGGTCATCCGTAAGACGCAATAACATCCTAATCAAATAGTATGTAGGGCTACCTAAATTGATCGTCTGAAGGTTACCCATAAGCCACGACTAAATCCTTACCGAAGAATATGCGAGATTTTCAAATTGGTATGTCAAAGGGTTCTCTATAAACTGTGTCATATCCAAGATTGATTATGTGCAGGATTACCCAAGGACTAACAATTTAAGAGATATGTATAAGTCATATTATGTCCAACGTCGGAAGATGTGCAGGAACACCTAAAAGCTAGCGATTGAAGGGATATCTGTAAGTCATCTCTTATCCAAAGTCAGATTATGCGCAGGATTACCTAAAGGCTTGTAATTCAAAGGATATCTATAAGTCGCCCCGTATCCAACATCAAATAATGTGCAAGATAATCCAAAGATTGACGATTCAAGAGGAATCTATAAGTAGTATTGACACAAAAGATGCGCAAGCCTTTTCTGAGATCATATGCGAAGATTTATCGACAATAACCAGAGAGGTTATCATTCCACAAGCATTATAGGTGACTCAAAAGGGTTGCCGCATCAACACAGGATTACACAATCGCAGGGGCCCTTCTGCATAAAGTGTTATCGGTGTCCAAAAGGGGCACCCCACTTTGAAGACATATTCAACTGACAAATAATTATGCAACAACCTAAAGGGTTGTTGTGTCTGCTGTTGCAAGTTATTTCTTTTCAAATAGGTACATGAAAGGACGACTGTAGTGGACCCAAAAAGAGTTCATATACGAAGACGCCTATAAGATAAGGAGACTACCAATGAGGCGCCCAAGAAATATTCAGAGCTTACGCAGAGAAGACTCACACATGTACCCAAGCCTCTTGCTTTCATCAAAATGCAAGTCAATGAGACTACATATGAAGATAGCTTATATAACGCGTTCACTACTCTTCCACTCAAAACCCTGACATGAAAAACATTAAGATGCAAATCTCAATACTTGATCAACTCCACCATCTTACAAAAGCATCACTCAAATTAAGAAATTCTTTGATGTTAATCGTTAGCACAAGAAAAGCCATAAGATGTTGAAGACTCATACATAAGAGGCACCGCTTCAGCAAATGGCCAAATGAGCTTTCCAAAGAAAGCTCATGATTATCAACCTTACCATTCTCCATATACTCACCCTTGTAGCCAAATTTTTCTTGATTTTCCCCACACGAAACTATGTTTTGACTTGATTCCTATTCTAGGATATGTAGGCAGCTTAAGTCAGGCTCGGTCATATCAACAACATAATATTTTACATCTTTTCAAATTTCATTTATCATCTCAAGCCACTATAACCACATCACTTTGATGGAAGTACGAAAGCGAAGATCAAGATGGAGAAAGTTCTCACCAGAAGACATACTAGTATAAGCACATTATGTGGAGTTAGGAAGTGTCACTACTCCTAATTCCGAATAGATTATTGATTGTTGAATGATTGAAGGACGAGATAGCTGCTCGGCCGAGTTCTCGATCAACACAAAATCAACATCCCCTTCCTCAAACTAAGAAACTTTCTTTGAGCGCAGGTACAACATCGCTACAACAAAGGTTCAAACATCTTGGAAGCTTAAATATTGCCTCACCATCACAAGCTGAGAATCCAGGTGCGTCAATTTATCCATAATTATTCCAAGACACTAAAGAATCTTCTCGAATCTTGCAGGTCATAATAATGCTCAAGGAGGCACGTATCAAGTATCTGACAACATTTCATCAGAAACTAAACATCAGATCTCTATCACAAGCCAGGAAGCCAGGTTTTATCAATTCATTCGCTAATACTTTCTAACTCTAAAAGAAATTTCTTGATTTTTTATAGGTCGCATTAAAGGGATATCCTCATTAAGACTCGGTCATCAAGTACTAACAGATGTTCACAAAACTCTAACATAACACAGGACAGTCTGCCCTGAATAACAGGACAGGGCAGTCCGCCCCAAACAACAAGACAGGGCAGTTCGCCCCGAATAATAGGACAGGGTAGTCCGCCCTGAATAATAGGACAAGGCAATCCGCCTTGAACAATAGGACAGGGCCCGCCCGCCCCCAACAATAGGGAATATAATACAACTTTCACTTCCTCAACAAGCATTTCAGCCGACGGAGGCTATTTATATTTCAGTCGGCGGAATCTATTTACATTTCAGCTGGCGGAGGCTATTTACATTTCAGCCGACGGAGGCTATTTACATTTTAGCCAGCGGAGGCTATTTATTTCAGCCGACGAAGGCTATTTACATTTCAGTAATTGCTCAGCCGACGGAGGCTATTTAAATTTTAACCGACGGAGGATATTTATATTTTATCAACTGCTCAGCCGATGGATGCTATTTACATTTCAATAACTACTCAGCCGACGGAGGCTATTTACATTTCAGTTATCACCCCGCTAGGCGGATTACCTTCAAAACCAGAAACAATACTAGAACATGCAGTACAATGTGAAACTATCCTCTTAGAAGCAAACTGGGGCAAGCTAGTGAAATGTCAGGGATCCCTAGTTACGTCAGGAATTTCGACGAAGAAACTTAACTCAACTCGACCCAAAAATCTCTTTTTATAATCCTTATTATCATTACTCAATGTCTTCTTAATCCAATACTGGGGCAATCTTTGAAATTCGCAATCTCTTTTTCGCTCAAAGTCCCCAGCAAATATTGCTATCCGACATCTACTCATTTCCAGCTACCCAAACAGTCAATTTTGGAACAAGCAGCCGTATTCATTCCATTGGTGTTAAAATCTTTATTGTCATCCTTGAAGGAACCCAGTGTGACTATAACTCTGCACTGAAGCAAATTTTGATATTGCTATGATTCGAATTACAGTGACCTGATTCTCGTAACACTCGAGATATTTAGGAAGCTCTGTGTAGAGTTCGATCTTCACAATCGTAATCATTCTTTCTCCCCAGTAAGTACACAATCTTGCGTCTTCAGCATCTCACAGGGGCAATTTTGAAAGGGGCATCGAAAATAGATTAACACTTTTATTTCCAATTAGTCTTTCCCCCAATAATTATTTCGCATGATCTCTCACCCTTAACAACAGGGCGATTTGCTTAAATTTTTTGAACTACATTGACCTGATCCTCATACAACTCGAGGTCTGTAGGTAACTTTAAATTGGAGTTCGATCGAATTTTCTTCAAATCATTTTTGTCAAGTAAAATTGGTTACACATCAACATTTTCATTTGAAGACTTCTACATCATCCTCAAATGAAAAGGGGAAACTTTTGACACCCAATTTTTGCTCTCCGTGCCTAAAATTAACGTCTTCAGGATTTTTGTTCGTTAAAGGGCACGAAGCATAATTTTCACATATTTTTACAATTATTTGATAAATTATTGATAATTATCCTTTCTTTAGGATTTTGATCAATTTTTTGTCATATTTTTATTTTTTATAATTTATTAATAATTTTTTTAATTTTAGGATTCTTATCAATTCATTATCGTTCTTAACATTTTACAATCACCCGCACATGTGCACGACATGACGTTACATATATATATTATAGTATTTTTAAATTAATTATATTTTAATAATTTTAATATTCTTTATATTTTTTCATTCAACATCTATATTTTACAGTCTGCAAACGCTGAGTCGGATCAATTATTTTTGTGCAGTATAATAAATTGATGTCTTATCACATCCAACAACGACTACACAATAATGTCTTGTCACGTCCGACAATGACCACTCATTGTTGTCTTGTCATATCTGACAATGACCCCTTAATGACACTACCCTTTGAATAATTACTTTGTTCGTTGGTCAAAAAGATGAAAATCCTTTGGCCAATAACTTAAGGATCTAAGGGTGTTCTATTATAAAAAGAGAGGACACCCCTTTATCCATTGGATAAAAGAGGTGCTCAATTTTTTGTATAAATAGGTGGTGGGAGGATACATTTTATTGACCATTTTTGTTTACCTTGAGTTTGCTGCCGTTGGAGTGATTTTTGGACGATTTTTGTCCTTCTCATTTATTTACACTGATAGTGAATGGATACTACACATTTGTCCAATGAAAAAAGTATTATTAATTTTGAGGCCTCCGTAAACAAAAGACGGATTTTACGTATACAAATACGTAATAAAAAATATTTTATGGGCGATGATGAAACTTTATAACAATACAAGATTTTACAATTCAGATTTTGACAAGATGATTTAGGACGGCCAATTAATTGAGCAACCACTACGTAGCAAAATGATTTAGGACGACCAATTAATTGAGAAACCATTTCGCAGTCATAACTTTATCTGAGCCCACTTTTTAACAAAAAAGATATCTTTTTAAATATTTATATACACACATACTTGTTCAATTTATTTTGATTATTATTTATTTGTTACTAACATTTTTACAAGTGTTTACATAGGTTATTTGGATTACTCGTCGAGAGTTGCATTCAAAGAAGCCCTTTTAATTTTGTATTGTATTTTTATATTTATACAATTGTTATTATAGTGAAAACTTTGTTTTGGGGTGTTGGGCGGAATTTTCTTTATACAACTTCACCTCGCGTTTATGCAAACTTAGGCCGTTAATGTTTACATTAATAAATTAAATTAATCAATTAGTTTACATACTTTGACATCATAAACATTGTGATCTTTTCTGTTCAAATAAATCTTTACTTTTTTCTCGTAAATTTTAAATCAAGTAAAAATATTATTTTAAAATATTTTTCTCCTCATGGCATATCAAGATACGCTTCTCCGCATACACATCACAAAATATTTTTTCTTTTCACATGTAATTTACACATTTTTTATAAATATTTTTTTCACATGTGTTTCATAACAATATGTTTTATTTATATATTTAATAGACATATACCTTTACATAATTTTAATCATTTATATTTTTTAAAAGAATTATTTTATACTTAATACATATTTTGTACATTATTTTAAATATACCTCCTCCCTCTTTAAAAAATTTAGTCTAGCCGAGTACCACATTTGTGGATCTCAAAGGGTACCTAACCCCTTCCCTTCGGGATAACTTGAACTTTTACCTAGAATCTTAAATTAGTTTTCGCAGACTAAAAACATTAATCATATTTGTTAATAAATAGGTTTCCTTATTTTCCTTTAAAATTAGGTGGCGACTCTGTGCAAACTTTAATTTATTTAGAGTCCATAACGTCGTGCTCATTTTGACCTCAGGTAAAATGGGGTATGACTGTCATATTGGTTTCATACTTTGAAAGCCCCGTATTGAAGTCCATATTAATCATCTCCCATTTCCACACAGGCAATGCTATCTCTTCAGAAGTGCCTCCTGGTCTCAAATGCTCTACCTTGACTTGTTGACAATTCAAACACTTGAATCAAAATTAGCAACATCTCTTTTTAAATTATTCCACCAGTAAATAGCCTTAAGGTCATGATACATTTTTGTAGAGCCTGGGTGAACAACATACCTTGAAGTGTGATCTTCATTAAGGATTCTCTCATAATCCATCCACGTTTAGCACACATAGCCTACCCTGATATCTCAAAATCTTATCACCTACAATCTCAAATGCCATCACCTTCTGTTGACTGACATCTTTCTTAATCTGCATCAAAATAGGGTCTTCGGCCTGCTTTTCCTTAAATTCTGCACATATAGAGGACTTTGCTATCTCATGAACAATTACTCCCCCATCTTCAGAATCTAGAAGTTGAACTCCTAAATTTGTAAGCCGGTGAATATCTTTCACCATTTTCCTCTATCCTTCCTCAATATGAGAAATACTACCCATTGACAACTTACTACGGGCATCAGCCACCACATTGGCCTTACCCAGATGATAGTGCAGGCTCATGTCGTAATCGTTTAATAGTTCTAACCAACGCCTTTGCTTGAGATTCAGTTCTTTCTACGTGAAAATATACTGCAAACTTTTATGATCAGTGAATGTATCTACATGCACCCCATAAAGATAATACCACCAGATCTTAAGTGTAAACACCACAGTCACTAACTCTAAGTCATGGATGGGATAATTCTTTTCATACACTTTTAACTGCCTAGATGCATAAGCCACTACTTTACCATGTTGCATAATCACATACTCAAGTACCACCCAGGATGCATCATAATACACAACAAAACCCTCGATACCCTCGAGAAGGGTCAAAACTAGTGTAGTAGTAAACTTATCTTTCAGTTTCTCAAAACTATTCTCACAAGAGTCAGACCACAAGAATTTCACCTTTTTCTAAAGTCAATTTAGTAAGCAGAGTAGCTATGGAGGAAAAAATCTCTACAAACCTTCTGTAGTACCTTGCCAAACCCAAAAAGCTTTGGATATCGATTGGAGTCATAGGTCTGGACCATTTTCTCACTGCCTCAATCATTTGGGGGTCAACCTTAATTCCCTCACTAGAAATAATATGCCCCAAGAAAGAAATCACACCAAGCTAGAATTTGCAATTAGAAAACTTGTAGCATACAACTTATGATCTTTAAGGGTCTGAACAATGATTTGGAGGTGATTTGCATGATCCTCCTCATTCTTAGAATAAACCAATATGTCGACAATGAAGACTCTAATGAACAGATCTAAAAACTCACGAAATAACCTATTTATTAGGTCCATAAAAGTCGCGGTGCATTAGTTAACCCAAAGGACATATCCAGGAATTCATAGTGGCCATATCGGGTTTGGAAAGCTATTTTGGGAATATTAGCCTCCCTAACCTTCAGCTGATGGTACCCTGAATAGAGGTCTATTTTAGAGAAATATTTGACACCCAAAAGTTGATCAAAAAAATCATCGATTCTGGAAAGAGGGTATTTATTCTTGACTGAAACTTTGTTCAACTGATGATATTCTATACACATACGAAGGGAGTCATCTTTCTTATGCAAAAAAAGTACAGGAGCACCCTAGGGAGAGACATTAGGACAAATAAAGCCTTTGTCAAGAAGGTCTCTTAACTATTTTTTCAATTCTTTCAATTCAACGGGAGCCATTTTGTATGGAGGAATAAAAATAGGTCGGGTGTCCGCCAACAGGTCAATGCCAAAATCTATCTCCCTATCAGGTGGTATCCCAGGGAGGTCATCAGGAAAGACTTTTAGAAATTCATTAACTACAGGAACAGACTGGAGAAAAGGACTTTTAGTATTGGATTCTTTGACTCGGACAAAATGGTACTGACAACCCTTCGATATAAGCTTATGGGCTCTAAGATAAGATATGAATTTCCCTTTAAGCGCAAGAGAATATCCCTCCCACTCTATCACTGACTCATTTAAAAAAGAGAAGGTATCCTTTCTAGTTCTATAGTCTAACATAACATAACATGAATGAAGCCATTCCATTCTCAGTATAGCATCAAAATCAATTATATACAGTTCTACAAGATCAAGCACAGTATCACAATGAAAAATAGCTACCACACAATTTCTATAAACTTTTCTAGCCACAATATAATGACCAACAGGAATGGAAATAGAAAAGGGTTTCAAAATATTTTTTGGGTTCAAACCCAAACTAACTGCCATGTAAGGGGTCATATAAGACAAGGTGGACCCTAGATCAAGCAACACATATACATCATGGGAGAAAATTTGTAACATATCCGTGATAACATCTGGTAAAGTTTCTGCATCCTGGCAGTTTGATAAGGCATACAACCTATTGCGAACACTTCCAGTAGTTGAAGTAGTACCTTTAGGTGGTGGTGGAGCTATGGAATTCGTATGAGAGCTAGCACCACTGGGGTTTTCTCTTGCGAAAGAATAGTTTCTCTGAAAATGGCCTGACTAACCACAAGTATAACACACCAGCCTACCAAACTGACACTTCCATGGGTGATGTTTACCGCAAGTCCCACATCGTGTAAATGACCGATACGGTTGAGCTACACTACCTTGGGACTGAGAACCCTACACACTCGGTCCATGTCTAGATTGAGAATTCTAAAATCGTCGATTAACTAGAGGTCGTCTGGGTGTTGGGGCACTAGCTGATGGTTGAGTATTGCTTCAAGATTTCTTCTTCGACCATTGGTTACCCCAATTTATACCTTAATGCTGGTTGGTATTCTGATCTATAGACCTAATACTTTTTGCCTACCTTTCTCTTTTTCTTACCCCAGCCAGCCTCTTCTTCTCCTCTTCTACCTACTGAATATGCACCGATAATCTAGAAAAATCCATGTCCCTATTTAGCATAGCCCCTTTGTATTCTAACACCAAATCATCTGAGAGACCAGATAAAAACTTCCTCATGCGAACCCTCATGTTGCCCACTAACTCAGGAGTATAACGAGATAGTTGAGTGAACTTCAATGAATACTCCTTAATACTCATCTTGCCTTGTTTCAGATTCACAAATTCTTTAGCCTTTGCCTATCTCAGCTCCTGAGGAAAGAAATGGTCCAGTAAAGCTTCTACAAACTCACCCCAGACAAAGGGTTCAGGATCACCACCCTTCAAATCCGCCCACTTATTGTACCACTGGTTAATTATGTCCTTCAACTGGTAGGCTACCAACTCAACCCTTTCAACTTCATTAGATAGATAGTTGCTTTGTAATTTTAGTGATAAAGTCTGATTTCCCTTAACCTTCTTATAAAAACATTGTCACCAGGTATGTATGTATGTATCCTACAAATATTATTTTGATTCTGTTTACTCTTTATCATGCTATTATTATTAAAACGTTGTTACTGTCATACCCTATTTTTACTTGAGGTTAAAACGAGCACGACATTATGGACTCTAAAAGAATGAAAATTTACACAGAGTCGCCACCTAATTTTTAAGAAAAATAAGGAAACCTGTTGAAGTATTAACATGTGCTTAATGTTTTAGTCTGCGAAGAACCAATTGAGATTCTAGGTAAGGGTTCAAGTTATTTCGAAGGGAAGGGGTTAGGCATCCTTCAGAATCCACAAGTGTGGTACCCGGCTAGACTAAATTTTTCAAAGAGGGAGGAGGTATAAAAAATAATGTAGAAGTGTATGTATTAAATATAAAATAATATAAATGTTTAAAATTATGTAAAGATGTATGTATATTAAATATATAAATAAAACATGTTATTATAAAAAATGTCAAAGATATATATAAAAATACATGAGAAAAGAAAAGTATTTTATCTTGTGTGAAAGAAAGTATATCTTGATATGTCATGAAGAGAAAGAGAAAAATAATGTTCTTTGTTTGATTAAAGTTTATGAAAAAGGAAAGATTTACTTTAACAAAAAGATCACAATGTTTATGATGTCAAAGTATGTAAAATAATTTGATTAATTTAATTTAATAGTGTAAACAATAACGACCTAAGTTTGCATAAACGCGAGGTGAAGTTGTATAAAGAAAATTCTGCCCAACACCCCAAAAAATAAAGTTTTCACTATAATAACATTTGTACAAATATAAAAATACAATACAAAATTAAAAGGGCCTCTTTGAATGCAACTCTCGACGAGTAATCCAAATAACCTGTATAAACACTTGTGAAAATGTTAGTAACGAATAAATAATAAGCAAAATAAATTGAACAAGTATGTGTGTATATAAATATTTAAAAAGATATTTTTTGTTAAAAAATGGGCTCAGATAAAGTCATGACTGCGAAATGGTTGCTCAATTAATTAGCCATCCTAAATCATTTTACTACGAAGTGGTTGCTCAATTAATTAACCGTCCTACATCATCTTGTCAAAAGCTGAATTGTAAAATCTTGTGTCGTTATAAAGTTTCATCATTGCCCAAAAAATATATTTATTACGTATGTATACATAAAAAGTCCATCTTTTATTTACAGAGGCCTCAAATTAATAATAATTTTTCATCGGTAAAATGTGTAGTATCATAATCTTTATCAATTTAAACTGATAAAGCAATAAAAAGAGTAAAATTAGTCCAAAAATGGCTCAAACCCATAAAGTTATAAGCAACAAATAATCAACAAACCAAAAGTAAAGGCAATATTCAACAAATAAAAAGTAAAGTAAGAACCACTATTAACAAAAAGTAAAGGCGTTACACGTGGGTTACTAAAAATGTCCAAATAATGACTCATTGATAATCAAAACAACACCGCCAAGATAGAAGCATATAGATACAATATATGTTCCTTATCAGTGTAGCGCATCACAAATCAATAAAAACAGTCCCCAAAATACATGACTATTATCAAATCAACTGAAATTAATAAAATAATGTAAGACAGCAGTCCAGTTAGGTAGCAACAGACAGTCAACAAAATTAAACAAAATTTAATCAAGATAAAATCTCGTTGCAAAATTCAAACCCCATCAAAAAATATCAAATAATTGTAAAGATGATTGGAAAGGTTACTTTCACGATGACTATCGCTGGAGCAACACGTTAATAGTAACGCCAAATCTGGTCAGATTTGATGATAACAATGGAGAAAAAGGCAGTGCAATTTTATTTCAACTAAAGGCTCACCCGTCGGCGACCAATTCCGACGAGACGCGGGGAAAAGGGGAAGGGGTGGTATGGCTGGAGGTTTGAACCTCGCCGTTCACCACCTCCAGTAAGGAAGTGGCGAGAGACGGTAGAATAAGAGAGGGGCAGGGCTGGTCTCAAATCGGAGGCCAAAACTCCAATGATTGTTTGGTTGAAGACGCAGTAGCGATGGTAAATCCACCGGCTGCTGCTGTCGTTAGTTGCTGCTATTATTCCGGTGGTGAGGGGTTTGCTGATTTGATGGTGGTGCAGCGGGGAAGAGATAAAAAAGGGCGTGAAGGTGGCCGGAGATGTTATGGTGGTTGTTGCTTGTCATGGGAGAGATAAAGAGGAAGAGAGTAGTTTTAGATTTTTTTTTAAAATGAAATAATGAATTACTAACATTTGGATTTGTTTAGAATTCAATGCAGATGGATATTGTATATGATAACATATGGTTGAATGAGGAGGTTGC
This sequence comes from Capsicum annuum, assembly GCF_002878395.1. Classification (NCBI taxonomy): domain Eukaryota; kingdom Viridiplantae; phylum Streptophyta; class Magnoliopsida; order Solanales; family Solanaceae; genus Capsicum; species Capsicum annuum. The sequence continues at coordinate 16,434 of NW_025845620.1, read as the reverse complement.
ATCATAATCAAACTTTTCTTAAAGTGATGCCAATATACTAAATGTATAAGAAATTTATGTGATTTAATTTGATTTTATTTGAATTTTGATTTAATGAATGTGAATTTCAAGTAAGAGATGTGTAATAAGAATTTCAAGTAAGAGATTTGAAATAAACAGTGTATGTTTGCACTTGCAAGTTTTTATTGATAATAGTATAGTTATGATCATAAAAAAAATTGCAGTTACATAAAACAAATTTAAAATCAATTTTGTTCAATAAAAAGTAGTATAGGAAGTTTGTGTTTGTAAAGTGTGTTATATTATTGTGTAAAGGGGGTAACAATTATAACCAACTTACAAACATTCGAACTAAAAATATAAAATTGTGAAGTAACAGATAATTTGAAGTTGAAATTTTAAAAAAAAAACTATAAAATTGTAAAGTAACAGAAAGTATAAAATTGTGAAGTATCTGATAATTTGAATTTGAAATTTTTTGATTATAAAGTAGCGGAAAAGTTGCATTTGAAATTTATAAAACAACTAATGCAACAACTATTTCCTAACTAATTAACTAAAATAACATGTGTCAAAATGTAGTGTTTCCACTTGGCTAAATGGAGAGGCTTTGTCCTCTCCTTTTAATAATATATAGATTCCATCTCACTATACTAATTACAAAAATCCCTTCTAACTCATAAAAGTAGCTTATCTCCAGATACATCACAATTCACCCCTATTACTTCGCCTACTGTGTTGCAAATCTCACAAATATGGGTATATTTTGTCTATCGATTTGACTCATTTACCCTGATTTTGTGCCTAATTCGATTTTGCCTTATTTTTGAGGAACTATTTCACTAATTGATTTTCTAGTTTCTCTTTGCCCTTATTTAGTGTGACAGACATTCATTTACGTATTAATTATGATAAATTTAGATGATATTGCAATTGATTGATACTAATATCTTTTACCCCTCTTGACTTCCTTTAATAAGTAGGGAGAATTTTCTTTTCCTTATTTTGTTTATGGAAGATTTCAATATTAAGATTTAGACAGATTCTTATTTGTTTATTTGTGGAAACCATAGCATGATTGGTGGAGTTAAGTGATTTACCACATTGAATAATCTCCTTGATTGAATTATCAAAAAATTTTCTTCCTTTTATTTTTGTGATCTTTTGCTATATAAACAACTCCTCCTAAAAGAATGATGAGACAACTTAAAATTTACACACTTTGTATAATAAGCTCACATGAGTCCCTCTATTCTCAGCTAAGCTTTTATTTTTATGCAGATTTAACTTATATACGTTGACAACTTAAATTTTTTTATTTACAACAAGTGTGTTTTAATCTGTTGTAGCGGTAACCTGTAAATTCTTTATATAAGCATCTCATTTTCCATTTTCTTTCTTCCCATATTATAGTATACTATTCAACAACAACATACCCAGTGTATTCCCATATAATGGGGTCTGGGGAAAATAAAGTGTATGCGGATCATACCACTACCTCAGGTGAAGTAGAAAGGCTGTATTGTAGTATACTATTCACTATGGAAAATTCCCAACAACCTCTTGCCATAGAGAGTTTTTTATATAGCTGGATGTTGAATAGAAAACCATCCATTGATGGCCTAACAGAATCCCCTAGACCCTCTTAGAGTAGTCTTGATGATTCTGAGAAAGAGTTAAAATTTATCGCTTATTTGAAAAGATTTCTAAAAGAAGAATAAAACTTCAAATTTGATGTTCATCTTGTTTCAGAATCTGTTTGTGCTGATGAAATCTTCTCTGATGGATATATCATGCCTCGATATCTTGATTGATCAAAGATTGAATCTTTTCGCTAAGCCTTCAATAATTTCAACACAAATTCATCAGTACTCTCAACTAGTACTCCTCCCACACTAATATCTAAACTTTCAAATTCCACAACTAGTCAAGTTGATTTTCTTGAAAAATGAAGGAAGTTTTCGCACAAAATCTTGGTTAAGTGGTTTGGATTCTTTAGGCCAATCTCCAAAAGGATAGCAAGTTCAAGAAAAAGTACTGTAAAAGTTGATGACCTTCAAAGAAAAGTAAGTAAAATTCAAAGCAGCAAGAGTACTACTGATACTTCATTTCAGGGATCTCCTTGTCGAATGTTGAAATCTTATTCTGTTGTCAATTGGTGTGGAAATGATAATAACGAAAGAAGTAGTAGTAGTACTAGAAAAGTTAAGAGTTTGAGGAAGGTGAAAAACTGAAGCAATATTAACTCACCATATGAGGCTTGTTCCCTTATAAAAAGTCTATCCAGTGATCATTCTACTGATGTTTGGTGCGAGAAGACAATTTTTGATGCAATTCTGTACTGTAAGAGATCGTATGTCAACTGATCCTGATATCGATCATGGTGATCGTTTTGACCAGAAAAAGCAATTCTAGATGTTAAAATTCATCCTTAAATTCTTTTCTCAAATGTATATTTAGATTTTTAGCTCTTCATACAAATAATCTATCATGTATCACTCTAATTCAATATTTTGTACATTCTGATGAGAAAATGAAAAACATAAAATAGACAAGCACACCCATCTTACTTGTATATTTTTAGCTACTATTTGATGCTTTATTATTATTTGTTGTTTTGTTATTATCAGTTGATTCTTGTACCTTGATTATGGTATTATTTTGTTGTAGTTTTTGCTTAACTGCTATATGTTGTTTTGTTATTATCAAATGATTCTTGTACCTTGATTACGTATTGCTTTATTTAGATGCTATCTATTTTGTTATTATATATCGATTCTTGTACCTCTGTATGCTCTACCTTCGCCAAACCTCACATTGTGGGTTTGCACTTGGTATGTCCTAATTGTTGGAAAGAAACAATTTGATTTATCTATGGTTTCTTACTTAATTGTTCCTAAATGCATTATCCTCCCATAGAAAATTACTCTTTAAGGAGTTGATTCTCTTTTTAACTCATCTATTGGGAATAGAAGTAAGAGTCATAAGCATTCTGTCAACAGGTTTTAGAAGTATTATAGCCTAAATAGTATTGTCCCGTTCATCTCTTTTACGTATTATATACCTTTTGCTAAGTTAGCTACTTATGTTATCATACAATACTCTATTGGTAATGCACGAGGCTACAACAAGTATTCATTTAATAGCTTTCCTTGGTAATCATTTGATTGGATTGTCGTTAAAACTACATTCACGTTTGTAGTAAAATTTTGCAAAAGACTAAATGAGGTGTGGCTAGGAACTGAGATGACTATTTCTTTCTTGCTAATCCCTCCATTCTTGGGGAACTATGTTTTTACTTCCCTTTCTTGTATCATATTTGGTTGGATTTGTGCATTTATTATAGGTTTTGGGATTCATAAGGTTTGGACTATAGCATTTGAATAGCAGACTGATCTTTCTGTATACTAAGATAGACTACTTTTAATAATTATTTATGTTTATCGTTAGTATTAGATTTTGTATCTTCCCCTTTCATTTGCCTTTTCTCTGCTTCAATTCGATTAGAGATGCTACTTTCTGAAAACATCTGACATCTTAAAAGTATGTCCTATTGCCAACTTCACTAGATTAAAATGTTAATCAGCCCATCTCAATTTCAGAACATAGGGATTTTTAGCACTATTTACAGGTGATACTGGTGAGATTTGTGTTGAAGTGAGAAAATAAATAGATACCAAGGTTACAGAGTGGAGGGAGGAAGGAAAGGTAGAAATTATGCCTGGTGTCCTCTTCATTGACGAAGTACATATGCTTGACAATGAGTGTTTCTCTTTCCTAAATTGAGATCTGGAGAATGACATGGCACCTATATTGGTTGTTGAGACCAATAGAGGCATTACTATAATCCGGGGAACAAACTATAGATCCCCACATGGGACTCCAAATGGCTTTCTTGATCTCCTGCTCATCATCTCTACACAACCTTACAAAGAGGAAGAAATTCTCAAAATCCTGGACATCAAATGCCAAGAGGAGGATGTAGAAATATCGGAGGATGCAAGAGTTCTATTGACCAAAATCGGGGTGAATACCTCTTTGAGATACACCATCCACCTTATCACTTCTGCAGCATTGGCTTGCCAAAAATGGAAAGGTAAGATTATGGAAGTGGAAGACATTACTCGAGTCTATAATTTGTTTTATGATGTGAAGAGATCCACACAGTACTTGATGGAGTATCAAAGCCAGTACATGTTTAAAGAAATATCAGCAGGAGAGGCCGAAGAAGATGAAACTACTGCAATGGTGTCCTGAAAGCTTTTTGGCTTGGGATTTAGGAGGTTACAACTTAGCTTTGGTGAGGAATTTCGCTACCTGGTTCTTACTTGATGATTTATTCTCTTCCATTTATGTTTTCTGACTTGAACAAAATGTTAATTGATAAATGTGGATCCAATATGATTTCCTATTCCTCCATTTAATTAAGAACTATATCTGTTAGGCATTCGTATAAAAGTTTATGTGGATACATTGGGATTTAGGCTATTCGTTTAACTAATCAATTTTATAATTTATAGTAATTAAGTTGATATTTTGAGGTTATCAAGTGGTGATGATGTTTTGTGATGTAAAGGACTTCTTTAACCATTCTACATAAGCATTTTTTAGCACAGTGAATTAAGGTTCATTCTGGACCAAGTAACCCGAAACCTTCTGCAGAAGGCCCTGTAGTTCAAGCTCGGGGTATTTTCCAACGACATGATGATACTGTAGAAGATGTTCAGTTCTGCCCTTCCAGGTAGCTATCATATCTCCTCCCACATTGTATAAGATGTTGAGTTTAGTCCTCCAGTTTTTTTTATAGGAGTTGTGATACTTGATGTTGATTGGGTTAAAAAACCTTCATGTAACGTGCGCTTGACTGAAGATGAGCTAATACTCGCATGAGCTGTCATGTCACATGTCAAGCTTCTTTTTCTTCTAAATCATGTCTTGGAAATTTCAACCTTAAGCCATTCGATATGATGTCCCTTTTGTTAATATTACAGTCTCTATAGTGAATTATTCCTTTTGTTTTCTATTTTACATAATTGTCAGTTATACAACTAGAGAAATGTATGATGTTTTTGTTAACTTTATAAAGGCTGGATATGGTCTGAGTAAGAAGTCAAAGGAGAAGATTGTGGACATTGATGCTGCAGATGTGAACTATGAATTGGCAGTTTTGGAATATGTTGAAGACATTTACAACTTCTACAAACTAGCTGAGGTATTTATTGTCTTGAACTTGAGCTTTATTTTCATTTCTTATATACTAGCAATATCTATGATCAACTCGATTTTTTGTGGTTCTTTGTAGAGTGAGACAAGAGTTCATGACTAATTGTTTCATAGCCTACCACAAGTTTGAGCTTAATCCAGAAACTCTTTACCCGACAATCTACATTGTTGATCGCTACCTCGCTGTGGAGACTGCATCAAGAAGGGAACTGCAGTTGGTAGGCATTAGTGCCATGCTTATAGCCTCTAAATATGAAGAAAATTGGACTCCCAAGGTAAACTATGAAAGCCTCTTTCACCAAATAAGCTATTAATGTCTAAAGCTAACAGCTTTCTAAATGCTGTAATTTGTTTTTTCAGCTCAATGACTTTGTGTGCATCTCGGACAAAACTTACAGTCACGAGAAAGTGTTAACTATGGAGAAAAAAATTCACGAGCAACTGGAATGATATCTAATAGTTCCAACACCTTATGTGTTCCTCGTCCGTTCCATCAAATCTTCTTTACCTGATTCAGAAGTTAGTTCTTTAATTTGGGCTCCCGAGATAAAATATGAAAGCCTTTTTCACCATATGAGCTATTAATGGCTAAACCTAACAACTTTCTAAATGTAGTAATTTTTTTTAGGTCAGTGACTTCATGTGCATCTTGGACAAAACTTACGGTCACGAGAAAGTGTTAACTATGGACAAATAAATTCTCGGACAACTGGTTGTCATGGATAAAGTTGTCGTGGTTGTGTGAAGTGAAGTTAGCCATGTGGAAGCCTCATTGTTTGCCGATTAACCGACTATTGTAAGTGTTTGGTTATTGTTTTCATTACCAAAGCTCCTCGGTTACATAGTTTTTGGGTTTACATTGTATTAAACTGGTTGGAAGTCAAAGGTATGTTTGATATCCCTTTAGGGCTATAACATATCTGGTTCCGAAGAAGATCATCTATACTTACTTGGAAAGTTATTTCTCTACGAGTTCTTACGTTCTATTACTCAATGTATAAACCAGACACAAGAGGCCGATGAAACTACCATATTTAAAGACATCAAACTAAACTTTGCCTTTCAACTGTGTCGATCTTGGAATAAAGAGCTTATAAGGTTATACAATCTTTGTCCAATTCTTTTTATTGGTGTCTTTATATTCATAGAATGACCGACTTTGTTCTCGCGATTCTCATACAAATTCATATACATTTTCAGTTTTGGGAACCTGAGAATATCATGGACTCCAGTTTTGTGATTGGTCTACATATCTTGTAATGAGGGTGAATCATATTGACAAGAAGAACCATAGTCACATACATCAAAAAAAGAATTCATCATAGAAATAAAAGGGAAAATAGAAAAGGGAGATTCCAGAATGCTAAAACCTTAACTAAGAAAATAAAAGACAACATCATAATATGAGCCCTAATAGATTATATTCCTCTACTATATAGACATCTTCTCGAGGTCCCAAATTTAATTTGACATCTTTGCAAATAGGACCTCCATCTTGGTTAAATTCATAACAATTCTCCCACCCTCAACAAGAACCTTGTCCTCAAGGTTCGAGTGTAGTCATATAGAGATCATGGTGTTGTGTTGTTCCTCTTTGTCAATTTCAACAATCCAAAATAATTCCTTAAAAACTTCATTATCCAAAGCAACTTCCAACATTGATCCTTTTTTTTTCTTTTTAAACCAGAGGATGCATCTACATCTAACAAGATAATCACCAAAGAGTTCTTTGGAAAGAGAAGATGGCAGGACCAAATGGCAAACATTAAACACCTGATGGAGCTTTGAGTTACAATCACTGTTAATAGTTGGATCAGATTCCTCTAAAGCAGTTTGTATTAGTGGTATTATCACATTTAGGATCTCTGTGATCCAAGAAGCACCCTAATTGTATCAGTGTTATGTGACTGTTGTCCCTATAAGTGACAATACAAGTTCTCTAAAAGAGCTAAACCCACCATATTAGTAGGATATTTAGAGTCTCAAAAGTGTTACTTGCTACTGTGCATACACTCAAAAAGACTATTAGTGAGTAGGGAAGTTGTATTTCATGAAGATTCATTCCCCTTTGATCCATCACAAACAAAATTACAGCATCCAAATGCTTCCAAAACTGATGAAGACATTAATGACTTCCTGGTATCCACAGATAATAAAGTTGGTACTGATGTTCCTTTAGAGGATATTTACGTTGATGATGATGATTTTGCTGATGCTGCACCACCTGATGTACCTTTCTCTGGTGCAAATACTGAAGTTGATTGCCAAGCAGAGCCTTCTCTGACTTAAGCTTCTTCTGATATTGCAGTACCTGGTGCAGTTTCACCTGACACCACTCATGAAGAAACATGTCAAGATGTCCATTTTCTGCCTCAACCCTCTTCCAGTAGACCAACAAGAACAAGCAGGCCACCTGTGTGGATGCATGATTATGTTGGCACTTCAAAAACCCAGAGATGCAAGCACCCCTTAGCCAATAACCTATCTTACAGTAAACTAAAACCTGCATATTAGTGGTACTTGTTAAAGTTCTCCACTCTGACTGAGCCTCCACACTTTAAAAAATCTATAAAAGATGAAAGATGGGTGGAACTTATGAAGTTAGAAATCCAAGAATTGGAGGCCAATAACACATGTACCATTGTTGACCTACCCAAAGAAAAGAACACTGTTGGTTCTAAATGGATATACAATATTAAATATCTTGCAAATGGTAAAGTTGAAAGGTTCAAATCAAGATTAGTGGACAAGGGATATAGCCAATAAGAAGGGCTAGATTATCATGAAACATATTCACCAGTGGCAAAAATGGTTACTGTCAAGAGTGTCATTGTTGTAGCAGTATCTAGAGGATAGCTTCTTTATCAAATGGATGTCTATAATGCATTTTTACAAATGGATCTTGAAGAGCAAGTGTACATGGAGCTGCCAGAAGGTTTTAGAAGCCAAGGAGAGCACAAAGTTTGCAAGTTGCTCAAATCCTTGTATAGCCTCAAGCAGGCTTCCAGATAATAGAACCTGAAATTGACTCATGTTTTTCTTGATATTGGATTCACTCAGAGTGATCATGAATATTCTTTCTCCATTCTACATCTAGGTGATGACACAGTAGTAGTTCTTTTATATGCTGATGACCTACTCCTTACTAGAAGCAATGCAGTATTGATTGATGCAATAAAAGCCAAGTTACATCAGCATTTCAAGATGACAGACTTGGGGAATCTCAAATACTTCTTAGGTATTGAAGTCCTCAGATCCACTTCAGGGGTGATATTAAACAAAAAGAAGTATTTTCTAGAATTATTTCAGATACTGGTCTTAGTGGTTCAAAACCTGCAATCACTCCCTTAGAATACAATGTAAGGTTAACATCACTTGAGTATGATCAAGCCACAGGTGCATAAGGTGATGATTTGTTGTCTTATGCTTATTCTTATCAAAGACTAGTTGGTAAACTCATGTATGCCACTATTACAAGATCAGATATTAGTTTTGCAGTCCACACTCTCAGCCAGTTTATCTAACATCCAAAGAGATCATACTGGGAGGCTGCTATTAGGGTAGTCAGGTACCTCAAAGGCTCTATTGGTCAAGGAATGTGGGTAAATACTGAGAATTCTACCAGTACAACTTATTAGTGTGACTTAGATTGGGCTGCTTGTCCCAACACCAGGTATCAGTTACTGGCTATGCAGTTCATTTTGGTGAATCTTTAATTTCTTAGAAGTCTAAGAAATAGTACACTGTTTTCAGAAGCTCTGCTGAAGCTGAGTACAGAATCATGGCTTCAGTAGTTGCAGAGATAACTTGGTTGGTTGGTTTTTTCTAGGAACTCAAGGTTCCCATTACCTTGCCCATATCAGTCTTTAGTGATAGCAATTCAACAATTCAATTGGCCAATAATCTTGTGATTCATGAGAGAACAAAACACATAGAGATTGACTGTCATTTCATCAGGGACAAGATCAAAAGTGGACTGATACAAGCTATACATGTTCACACTCATGACCAGGTGGTTGAACTTTTTACCAAGGGACTAAGCCAAGCCCAACATGCTCATTTATTAGGCAAGCTTGGTGTGCTGAATATATTGCACCCTGAAGCTTGAGGGGGCATGTTTTAACTACTGATCCAAGCTCAAAGTATGATCTCAAGATATGATACACACTGTACAGAACCACACAATACTAACTGTTCCATTGAATGGAATATTCTGGAAGCTTCTCGATTGTTAGTCAGTTAGCAATAGCAAGTTGTTAGAGGTTTTTAGGCAAGCGGTTAGTCAGTTATGATGAGCTGTCACTAAGCTGGAAATGAGCTCACTATCTTAGCTCAAGTATATAAATAGTTGCAATGTGGTAATGTACAGACGATGAAGAATAAAATTCCCAACTACACTTGTCCTTTATTTTTCCTTGTTCATGGATTATCAAGCTGTAATGCTTGAATTTCACAAAGATTCTTCGAATTCATTTGGATTTGATGACTACTTTACATGTGTAAATTTAATCTCTAAAGGTTCCAGTGGATACTTATCAGAGCTAGAGTTCATAGACTTGTTTCATCATGAAGGTAAGTCACATCGAAATGGTGGCGATTATGTAGACTGCATATTATTAAATGAATTTGAAAATAATCTAAATCTGGAGGTGACCTTGACGGATACAGATAAAGATTCTAAATGCATGAGATTATCCAACAATTGTTCATTTTTATCGTTAGCAGAGAAAGATGATATGGACAATGCTGAGTTAAAGTTGGAGCTTGATATAATTGAGTCACAATATCAACAATGCTTTCAAGAACTCGTAAGAATGAAGCTGGAGGCAATAGATGCATGCAGGAAGAGATGGACCTCAAAGAAAAATTTGGCAGGTAATTGATTGAAAGAGAATAGTTGATAACTTCATTGACATTTAAGTTTTTTACTTTTTTTTTCTTTTCTTTTTTTAATTTTTGGTCACATATTCGAATCCTTTGATGGATTTTGGTATTCTTTTTCTTTCAGACTTAACTTCCTCCATACCCTTTATTTGTGTGGGTAAAGATTATATGTACTTTGTATAAAGAGTGTATATAGTCGTTTAGTTTTGCTGGTTTTTAGCCTTGATTAATTTGTTCTTCTGTAGCTCATTGTTTTGCAAGTATGCAAAATGTTTTTAATCATTCAGTTGCAAGGGTATTAAATAAGTGGGCTAAATCCAAATTTTAATAGAAATTCTAGTATTATTAAAAGACATTAAATTTTTTAATATTATTATTACTAATATGATTATTATTATAAAAGTAAGGATTAATTCTAAATAATAAAATGTTAAGTCATTATTGGTTTGCATTATATTAACTTGATTTTGTTGTAAAAATTTTATATTATTGATATGAAGATTTGAGTCATTTAATTCAAAGTTCTAAAATATTTGTGATAAAAAGTGGATAATTCTTCTTTATACTAGATTTTTATAAGGAAAAATTACTTAAAACAACACCTTAACTTTCCATTATTACTTAAAACTAGTATACGTACCCTCACATTGCGCGGGTAAATAACATATTATTTTAAATAATTATATATTGCAACGGCTTACTATCATGTAATAAATAATTGTACATTTATGTATAATATAATACTCTCTTAGTTTTAAAAAGTTGGCCCTTTTGAACTTGACACTCTCCTTAAGAAAATATTTATTAGAGGTTTATTTTACCGAATTAACCTCATTAATTGAGTTTTTAAAATTTAAATTTAAGTAAATATACTTTGTTTAGCCATTTAATATTGGGCGTAATATTTGAAGAACATAATAAAATACTATTGATATCATCAAAGGGACAATTAAATTAAAATAAATACTTTTAGAAAGAGAGTCAAATAAAACGAAACTGAGGGAGTAGAATTAAATTATTTGGATTGATTAGAAATTGTTATTTGATTTTAAAATAATAGGGGAACAGATGCAATTAAAATTTCGTTTTGAAATTATTGACATAGAATTGATCATTAAATTTTTATTCAATTTTTTTAGTCATTTATGACATTAAATACCATTAAATGGAATAGTGAAAATGAACTATTTATAAAGATAGTGCCATAGATGGATAAAATTATTTATAACAATTACATAAATGTGCATATTTTTAATATATGAGTTAAAATATTTAATATTTATAAGTTCAATGACATATTTATATTTTTTAATTAATATTAAAATATCTTTAAATTAATTATTTAGAATTTTAGTATTTTCATATTGAATGTAATGATATTTTTTATATTTTATGATTAAGTACATTGAAAAAAATTCTAGAGAAAGTTTAAAGAATGGTAAGGTTAAAACGTTAGATTTAATTATATAGAGGTGTATTTGTGTCTGTTTATTTTTATTTTCTTAAAAGAAATAATATATTACAATGTTTATTCTTCAAGTAAATGATTTATTTGAACGATCCAAAAGTAATACGAAGTATGTAAATACCAGCCAATATAATAAATATCTGTATAAAAAAGTCCATCTCAAAGGATAAAATATATTAAAAAAATATTATATCCATATAGATTAATCTATATTTGGCAAGTACTCCTCGTTAGCATTTTTTTTGTCCAGAAAATTGAGAAGTTGCTTATTCACCTTCATCACTATTTCCAAACTCCACTTTGGAAGATAGTTTTAAGCAAAAATATTTTATGAACTCTATTGGAACAAAAAATAGCAGCTGAAAGGTCCAAGCATCTCTTTTTTCTTACTTAGTTTTTTCGAAACTTTCCGACTTGTTTCTTGTTGGATTCTTCAAATCATTCCATGTTGTTTATTGTTAAGTTTGTATAGATCTTTGAAAATAATCTCCATTTATGTTGGTTGGTATTTGATTTTGGTCTCCGAAATATCTAGTAAGTTCTCATTTTACTGTGATTTTTTTTTTCTTTTTTTTTTTAGATTTGAACATGCAAGTGAAATCTGTGTTTTATTAGTTGTTGAATTTATAGTAGATGTAGAAAAATAAACCCCAATCATACGTCAATAATTGATTTAATCTCTTAAAGTCTGATAAATTCTCCTCTATTTGTGATTTTTTTAAATTTTAATTTGATCATGCAATTGAAATCTATGATTTATGTTGTTCAATTTGTAGTAGATGTTGAAAAATAATATTTTTTTATGTCAGTAATTATCTGATTTCATGGTCTTTATAATGTCTGGTATGCTCTCTTATCAATGCAAGATTTTCTTTTCTTCTTTAATTAGACCATGCAAGTGAAATTAGAGATCTGATGCAATTAAGTTGATAAAAATATAGAATGAAACAAAATTTTTTGATTAATATAACATTTGAAGTTGTATAATGATGTTAATGGTATTTTCTTGTTCCTTTAATCTTGTTTTCATAATTGCATGACATATAATAAGTCATATCTACTAATATCTCAGCCAAGTATGATGACCTTCTGAACTTTTGGTGTTGTTTTATTTTTGAGGTTGTAAAATTCTGTCCAATGGTTATAGGTTCAATGAAGCCTGGGCTTGGACAAAAGAAACCCTTTCGTCATTTGCTTCTGTGATAATGTTCTTGAATTGTTTGCCCATTTAGTCTTCTCAATCTCGTCTTTAAATGCTTCAACTTCTTTACTACTATGAACATTTTACATCTCTCAATATCATGCCTCCATTATTCTTCTACAATGTCTAAGAATTGTAGATGGCATGCCCACCCATTGCAAAAATTTGTAAGCATGTCTAAGCCTACTTAGTCCATCCAATATAGTCACTTTGATGGCAATTTGATTGTGTTTTTAATTTGTCATTATAACTATGGTCAAATAGTAAACTTATCTTAGCCATCTAGTAGAATCAAGTTTGATTCCTTCTATTGGGTAAGAGTCATTTATCTACTTCTATTAAATTGTAAATAGTATTATGTACGTCCTTAAACTACGTTGCTAGCCAATTATTTTACTTTTTCTTCCTCTTGAAGATATTGTTCTCATTATTTTTTAGAAGTTGACAGGCCCTGCCTAATGAACTGTTGACCTGTGGATGTTCTGCTAGAGTCCTTGATCTCAGCCACGGCTCAATACAACATCTTCCTGTGACAAATAATAACTTGAGTTCTCTTTAGGTCAGTAGAGCTGACTCCTTTACATATCTTTTAAATTGTGATGTTTTCACTTATTAGGAAGAAATTTTGTTTCGGTAGTGTTCTGCTTACCAGAAATTGATTCTTAATGGAAATAAAATCATGGATAATTCATTAAGCTAGAAGAGATAGCTTCTCTAAAGAATCTTGTGTTTATTTCACTGAACGAAAACCAGTAAGTACCAGATATTTCCTTCATCAGTATACTACTCTCCAAGTTTAATGAGATTCTTGAAGTTCACACATTCTTTTTTGCACCATTAACTGATGGGTACACCAAACATGTAACTACATTTGAGTGTGAGGGATGCAGTGTTATAGTTCTAATTTATTGAATTGTTTTGCTAAAATTATAATATGAAAACTGAAGTATATCAGTGAGTAGTATAAAGCCACTTATCCTTTATTCATAAAATTCATGGTATTAAATTATTTTGATCAGTGGCATTTAAATGTTGTTTCATGTTACAATTTTATTTTCTAATATGGCTTACTCTATTTACCAACCTCAACCATTTATTATATGTCATTATTTTGACTAAATATTTATTATATGATTGTATGTACTAATCTTTTTCTTGGTATGCAGCATAGCAAAATTGCCCAAGAGAAATCGGTACTTGGACCATTATGAGACAACTTCATATTGCACTTAACTATTTAACAGGTCTCCCATCTGAGGCAGGTGTGCTTCTCTTATTGAGGTAAAGAAATTGAGCTTATTTCCATTTTATTAACTGGAATCAAGAAATCCAAATTTATCCTATCGTTGTTCTGATGAGAAGGGTTAATAATTCAAAATTTGAACGTGAGTTGACCGATTAATGGTAAGAACTACTTCTTAGTAAAACTTAGCCAGATTTTCTATAGTTCTTGGATATAATGTTTGTTACTCAAACATGGACAAATTTACGATGACAGATTGTAGAATATATATTCACTTGTAGTTCAGATTATATGTGTCGGTTAATAGAAGATACAACTGCTTAAACCAAAGCTAAAATGTGAATGCCTTTACATAATACGTTGATATGTAGCTTTAGCCAGTGAAAGAATGTAGATTTATCCCATGAATGGTGAATAAATTATAGTGTATTCGGATTTAATTACTTCGGCTTCTGAGATCATATGGGTGTAGAATATGCAGGTTCAAGGATAAATTTTTTTCCCAAAACTATGTGTTGCCATGTCTTAATTCTTGTAGGTGCTAATATCTCATTTTCACATTTAGTGTTTGGGTTTTAAATTGTTGAATGTAAATAAGACTTTAAGGTTAAACTACAAAAATGTTTCGATCACGTTGTCTATTATTTCAATTTTATTTTTGTGGTCATGTCTTCCTGTCTAATGGAAATAGTTATATAGATAATTTCATTGTTTGTTACATGTCCATCCTGATGTGTAACTCTTCTTGCCTGCTAATGAATCTTCTTTTTTTTATCGTTGAATATATCATATTGTTATCTTTTCAGTCAACAGTTGAAAATGAAAATGAGTCTGTAATTATGGAGTAATTCTTAAGAGGTATACGACCTGTTACAGCAATATGCTCTTACATATAAATTAAATTAACTTTCTGTACTTATGTTGCTGGGTTGTATTAATAGAAATAGGAGCAGTTTTCACGATTGACTTTGTTAGTTATAAACTGTAAAGAGAACTTATAACTATAGGAAAGCCACATTTACTGCAGCCATAATAAATAAAAGAATGTTGTAATAAAAAAGAATTCAATGTTTAAAGATATTAATAAGTTATGGAAAGACCTCAGTTTTTGTTTTGCCACTTATCATGGTGGCTTTGCAGGAAGAGGTTATGATGTCTATTGCTCCTGGTGAAGAACCACTTGATTTGATTGTATGTCCATCTTAAGAGCTTGCAAGACACCGAGGCCTTTGATGTATAATGATGGAGCTGATATGAAGCCCCAAATTAAAGTTGTGAAGAAGGGAGTGTACATTGTCGTTGCTAAACCGGGAAGGCTCAAATATATGCTAGAAAAGAAACAGATGAACCTTGAAAATTTCAAGTACTTACCAAATCTTTAGTTGTCACATGTTGCTTCCTTACTATTGCTTGCTATACCACATAATTTGTGGTAATGTCTAAGTCTACCCCATGCCTTTCAGAGAGTTCACATACATATAAATATCTGTTAAAAGCTTCCATAACATACACTTTTGTTATGTATTTACACAGGGTGAATTGTTCAAGAAAGGATGCACAACAAAAATGATTCTATGGGTCTTGGATTATATAACCATACCAGGTAAGTCGACATTTCATTCAAAGATCATTTTTCTTTGAGCATAGTGTACTATGATTTGCATCATTTGGCTTCTATTTTTTCTTCTGCGCACAAAATCATCCTACTGTTGTTCGTATGCAGCAGATGATTAAACATATATTTATCAATATGTAAAAGTAAATTGAATGTGTAATTACTTTGAATTTCTTTTCTTCGGCTGAAACTTGACTGTCTGAATAAAATATAATCCATGCTCTTTGATTTCTGATTTGAATTGTTTAAGCACTAAACTACATTAGAAGCCTGTATCCTACCACCCTGAAAACAGTGAAAACAAATACATCTTAAAGTAGTAGCAACAAACAGAAAGATATTTTTAAACTATAGAATAGGTTTATAAACAATGGAAACAATCTGAGTATAATAAATATGAACAATTGTAAACAAAATTTAATACCTTTTTATCCTGAAGTACCATTTCAATTGCGTAACAATATCAGGATTAAAGCGAGCTTTCACTTCCCATAGCCGAACAACCAAGATCTTTAACTTCCACTGCATTTTAGTGATTGTTACGTCGTTGATGAAGTCTTAACATTTTTGATAGAGAATGAAAGTATATGTAAATTGTGGTAAGGATTAAATGAATTGAAGTAGTTTATGAAGGAATCAGTGATAACATTAATATTTGATGTATACAGGTATATGCAGATTATGGTAAGGATTTAAAGTATAGAAGTCGTTTAAGAAGAAATCATTGGTTACATTAACATTTGAAGGTTTCTGTAGACAACGGTAAGGGCCGTTAGAGTTGTAGTGGTATACGAAGGAAT
>NW_025845619.1:0-1260 GCF_002878395.1 Capsicum annuum | reverse complement strand
AATATAAAAAATCAAAATATAAATATAAGAAACCGAGAAAAAGATATTATGTAAAAAATTATAAATACAAAAGACCATATAGAAAGAAGAAATCTATAAAAGAATGTACTTGTTATAAGTGTGGAAAGATACACCATTTAGCTAGAGATTGTAAATTACCTAAAAATTCGAAAAATAAATAAATATCCGAAATAAAAATAGATAATATAGAATATATGCAGATAGATTATATAGATTATGAATTAGAAAGTGAGGATAGTATATATGAAATTTCAGAAAACGAAACAGATAATGAAATAGATAGTGAAATAGATGAATCAAATGACTGAAAAAGATATAAAAACACTAGCAAAGGAAGAATATTTAAATGATGAAGGAACGGAACAAAAAATAATATTTGACAGTAACATGTTTGATGAAATAAAAGGAAAAGAATTAGATTTAAGTGTAGAAAAAATATTTAAAATACCAACAATAAAAAATATTTTTACTAGGAAAAAGGACGAATATTATGTAGTATGCCAAAAGGAACGTGTAATAGACTGCAGATATACAAAAGGCAAAGCTAGTATACCACTAGTAACAAAAAGAATAATTAATAAAGAGATAAATGATATAAAAAGTAAAGGAGATCCAATAAAATATGTACACCTCGGAGGTACAGAGATATTAATAAAAGCACGTTTTAGAGAAGGAATAGATACACCAATAGAATTATATTTAGCAGATGATAGAATTATAAAACCTATAGAAAAAAGCATAATAACTACCGTAAAAGGAAATCTAATATATCAAAAATTCAAATTTATAATAAGTGCAAATTATTCAGTAGCAGTAACAGATAAAAAAATAGATAAATCACTAATATTATATTGGAAAATATCAGGAATAAAATTAACCCTAGGAAGTAAAATATTTACAGCAAGATGCAAAAATCTATATGTATTAACAACAAAACATAAAATAACAGGAAAAAATAACATTAACAAAATACGAATAGAAAGCCCATTCGAACAAATTGTAAAAACAATAGATTATAATTATTATAGCTATAGAGACATAGAAATAGAAGAAAATTTAAAAATAGTAAATGATAGAATGAGTACAACGAAAAGAATAGCTGATGAAAAAACAGAATCATCAAGCTCATAAAAAAAACAAGTTATGAAATAAATTCAATAAGTAATTTAAATCAATATTACATAACAGGAAAAATAAATGAAAAAGAATATTTAAGAGTATTAAATATTCTTTTTCATT
>NW_025845618.1:0-1609 GCF_002878395.1 Capsicum annuum | reverse complement strand
GACAAGTATATAAAAAGAGGTGAAACACATGTTCGAGGCAAGTTAGTGTTGTAAAACATGTCATAAGTGATATTGGTCGTGTACTTTCACATTGCATGCTATATACTTGCATTCTCAAGGATTGATATGATGAATGCATTTCATTCTGCTATCCAAACATTGTGTCATCCTTTGTTTACCCCATGTGAGCCTTAGTGTTATTTTCTTTCATACCCCTCTTTTGGAATCAAGATAGAGTAATCAAAGTTCAAAGAATAGTTCGAGTAAGAAGATAAAGTCAAAAGTTACAAAAAAAGAGACAAAAATGTTTCCAAAAAAAAGAGTGTCAAGAAAAATAGAGTTAGAAAAGAAGAATCGCAAAGTGAAAAGAGCAAATATAAAAAAAATCAGATCAAAGCAAAAGGACAAGCTGCCAAAACTATGCATGACCTGATTCTCCTCTCTCGGGGGTGAGATACGTAGGCTGCCCTACTCTGCGCTCGATTCAACCAAATAAACAATTTAGAATCACCCAGTCAAAAGAAACTGGGGCATGAGTTAATCCTCATTGTTTGAGTCGATTCCAAAAGTTGTAAGTCCTAACCCACTTCAAGTATCGTTTGGGCCTCACGCCATCCTTTCTTTTTAACCCTATCCAAAAGTAAGTTACAACCAAAGAAAAGACCTTCAGATCAATCTTTGGGGATGTTAAGGCAAAGCATGCAAGGGATATACTGATGTATTTGAGAACTACCTGTCTTCCTCAGCCCAAGGAATCAAGAGAGAAATAAAAATGAGAGAGTCTTATTGGTGAAAATCCTCACGGGCACCGTAAGACGATAGTAAGTTGAGAGAGATAAAAAAAAAGAGTCTTATTGGTGAAAACCCTCACGGGCACCGTGAGACGATTGTGAGTTGGGAGAAATGAGAATAAGAGAGTCTCATTAGTAAAAACCCTCACAGACACCACAAGACAAGGGTGAGCTGAGGGAAAGACCCTTCAAAACGTCACTAGCCGAATGAGTTTTGAATGCAATTGGCCTAAGGAAACAACTCAGTTTCAAGGTCATTAACTCAACAATAATTGGTATAGAGGTTGGATGGAAAGATCAGGTAGCTTAATCCAAAAGGCATGGCATAATCAATAGAGTTGACTGTCATTTTTAGGAAATTTGTCATTTCTTTGTTTCAAATGGGGACACTCATTGTCTTTTCTTTCTTCTCTTTATTTTATTTTGTTTTCTTGAGTTAGTGGTCCGAATAAAAGTCATTGTCATTTTTCTCTTATTTTTGAGTCAAGTCCATATCAAAATAAGTGAGAAAAGATTTAAAACTGGCCACCAACTTCTTCAATTGCATAATGCAAGACAAAGTCAGCATATAAAAGAGACATAATTGTGAACTTATGAAACACCAAGGTTTGAAGGATTTATCTGAGAAGCATGACAAAGCAGAGATACTGTGGTTATTTTGGAGTCACTCTTAATGATCTGAGTTTGGGTCAATGACACGACAAAGCAGGGGCAAATGTCAGCAATCTGAAACAAAATAAACACTAGAGCAAATGCCTGGAAAGCCAAGTGCTGCAAACTACCACTAAGTTTTTAACTGACAAATTTTCTTTGTTGAA
>NW_025845617.1:0-1732 GCF_002878395.1 Capsicum annuum | reverse complement strand
GCCCAAACCTTCTCATCATTTTTACAAGTCAACATGTGAAAAAAAAATGAATAAACATCTTGGATGAAAAATAGCTATCACGTCATCTCTCATATGAAGATTTTGAAATTCATTAAAATAATTAACAAGCAAATGACAAGTTCTGGACTTAACCAATTACTATTTTATTAAGGCAAAACAAACAATAGTAACTATTGTTTTGACAGAAAGAAAATAATTTTACATGCTAAAAACAAATATATCCGCCAACAATGCATTTAAACAAAGCATAAGAACATTTTTTAAGCAAAGATTGAAATTTTATCCATAATAATCAAAGAATAAAGTCAACAAGGAGAAACAATCAATATTATCTATTCTTTTAAACATAAAGGAAATAACTTACATGTTAAAAACAAACATATCCGCTAACAATAAATTTAAACAAAGCATAAGTACATTTTTTAAGCAAAGATCGAAACTTTATCTATAATAATCAAAGAGTAGAGTCAAAAAGAGAAACAATCAATATTAACTATTCTTTTCAACATAAAGGAAACAACTTTACATGCTAAAAACAAATATATCCGCCAACAATAAATTTAAACAAAGTATAATTACATCTTTTAACCAAAGATTGAAACTTTATCTATAATAATCAACGAATAACATCAAAAAGGCATGTACAACTATTGCTAACTCATTTTTACATCATGAACATGAAAATAACCATAATATTGATACCACAACATCCTATGGACTTCAAGGTCGTCTACAGCAAACATCCCTGCAAACAAAATTATAACTACGAACTACGAAGAAGAAAATGATAATAAAACTAAAAAAAAGGCGTGTTTACCTTTTCTGGGGCAGCAAAACGGGACTACAAGTTTTCTTTGGAGTCTTGATCACCATTGAAAAACGTTTAACTTGAGAACTTCGATTAGCCCACGAATTTCATGAAAAAGAATTTTTTTTCACTAAAATAAAAACTCTTCTTTGCTCGAAGTTTTTTTTTCCAACCTTGAGACATTTTTTTCTTTGAAACTTGGTCTTTCTATCAAAATAGTGGTAGTATTTATAGGAAAGAATGTAGATTAATTCTATTAATCTACCAACACGGGAGAAAGTATTTAGGGGTGTTTTTGAAATTTTAAAAATTGAAGATAAAGCGAGGTGAAAGATAAAGTGGAAAAAAATTGTCTAATGCAGTACAATTTTTGAATTTGACAAATAGAAAAAGGACAAGATTGGGGGGGGGGGGAGGGGGGAATTATACAATGTAGTACAATTTTTAAATTTAAAAAAAGGACAATGTTGAAGAAAAATTGTACAATATAGTACAATTTTTGAATTTCAAAATTTAAATTTGGAAAAAGGACAAGGTTGAGGGGGAATTATACAATATAGTACATTTTGAATTTCAAATTTTGGGATTTGAATTTGATTTTGGTAGGAATTGGGCAGAAGTTATGAGAGTTTTTGAGAATTTTGGGGTTATTTAAAATATAACCCCAATTGATATTTAAAATTTAGCCAAATTTATTTAATTTTGACCAAATTAAAAATCAATTGACGGATTGCATTACAATTATGACCAATTTGATTTCAATTATGACCAAATCTAATAGATTGACTAAATTAAATTGAAATTCGATATAAATTAATACTTCTTTTAATCCTGAGCTTCTTGATTTAATAAAATCAAATAAATATTTCTCCAAATAAATTAATTTTGAGACCAAA
This sequence comes from Capsicum annuum, assembly GCF_002878395.1. Lineage (NCBI taxonomy): Eukaryota > Viridiplantae > Streptophyta > Magnoliopsida > Solanales > Solanaceae > Capsicum > Capsicum annuum. Next base: position 7 of record NW_025845617.1, on the reverse strand, counting down.
TTTTATT
>NW_025845616.1:0-1074 GCF_002878395.1 Capsicum annuum | reverse complement strand
AAAGTAAGGGTGTCAAGTGGGCCGGTTCGGGCTCATAGCGAGTCTCTTAAACCTTCAACTTAAATTGTGGTATCCCTCCTCATCACATATTCAAAGTAAGGGTGTCAAGTGGGCCGTGTCGGGCCGACCCTTGTAACTAACCCTGCCCGGTAAGCCCTAGGACTTTAGGGATCCGGGTTCCGGTCCGGTTATTTTTTTAAAATGAGCCCGGTTAACCCGGCCGGACCAAGCCCGGTCCAGGCCCGTCGGTTAATCGGCCCGCTTGGATACCTTTTAAAAAAAAAAAGAATTTTGGGCGAAACTCCAACGGCTATATAGCCGTTTTTGGGTCCAAACGGCTAGTTTGGGCCCATTTAATGAAAAAAAAATTAACTTTAAAAAATATTTTTTAATCCCCAAAAAATTCTATAAATACCCTACAACTTCAAATCATTTTTCACTCTCTCAAATCTCAATTCTCAATTCTCAAATATTCAATATATTTAATTTCTTAAAGTGTTTACTTTAATTTTTTAATTTTTCGTTTACAAAGTACGAGCGAAAGTTTCTAAAGTCGCAACCTTCGGATACTTTCAAAATTTGGTATTGTCGTTCCATCTCTTACGTTTAATTTTTATTTATTGTATTAATTGTTTAATATTTAATTTTATTATATTTGTGTATTTTAAATATTTTTAGTTTAATTTAATTTATATTATGGATAAATTAAGAAACCTCGCTACTAAAGGTGTTAAAATTGTTTGTCCCGAAAGCGGTAGTGGTAGTAAAAAGCGAATTACTAGCGGTAGAGGTAGTTCAAGTAGTAGATATACCTGTGTGCCTTCGCCTCCGGTACCGCTTGGTACACCTTTTGAGGAAGAAATAGGTGTAGATGCTCACAATATGGATTATGTAGAAGCTCAGAAAAAATACGGTATAGAAGAAGAAAATGAAGTAGATGCGGTTAATTTAGACGAAGATAATGAAAATATTGCTGAGACACCCGCAGTAGGAGATGCTAACATTAAATCTGAATCAGTTAATCTCTCTCCCCGTCCTCCCAGTGCCCCAAGACCACATGAAAGAACTAGTGTT
>NW_025845615.1:0-2464 GCF_002878395.1 Capsicum annuum | reverse complement strand
GGAAGAAGAGCATTGCAGAATTTGTAGCTGAATGTCCAAATTGTCAAAGAGTTAAAGTTGAGCACCAAAAACCCAGAGGTTATATGTAATGCATTGATCTTCCAAGCTGGAAGTGGGACATGATCAACATGGATTTCATTATTGGTTTGACTTGTACATCTCGGAAGTTTGATTCTATATGGGTGATTGTTGATAGGCTTACCAAATCCGTACATTTCTTACTAGTTAGGACCACTTACACAGTTGAAGAGTATGCGAAGCTGTACATTAAAGAGATAGTCCTATTAAATGGAGTGCCAATCTCTATTATATCAGATCGGGGAACCCAATTTACCGCAAACGTTTGGAGGTCTTTTCAGAGGTGTTTGGGAACACAAATGAAGTTGAGTACAACTTTTTACCCTGAAAGAAATAGACAAGCAGAACGTACCATCCAAACACTTGAAGATATGCTACGAGCTTGTGTAATAGATTTTAAGGGCAACTGGGATGATCATTTACCTCTTATTGAGTTTTCCTACAATAATAGCGATCATTCAAGCATCAAAATGGCACCATATGAAGCTTTATATGGAAGAAAGTGTAGATCACCAATAGGATGGTTCGAAGTGGGTGAAACTCTTTTGTTCGGACTGGATCTTGTTTATCAATCCATAAAGAAGGTTAAAGTAATTCAGCAACGACTGAAAATAGCCCAAAGTCGACACAAGTCATATCCAGATAGTAGAAGGAGAGGGCTAGAGTTTTCTATAGATGATTGGGTATTTTTGAATATATCACCAATAAAAGGGGTAATGAGATTTATCTAGAAAGGAAAGTTGAGTCCACGTTATATAGGCCCGTATAAGATCACTCGAAGGTTTGGACAAGTTGCATATCAATTAGAGCTACCCCAAGAGCTCTCATCAGTACATCCGGTATTTCATATGTCAATGCTTCGAAAGTGCACTGAAGATCCCTTACATATCACTTATACTGAGGATGTGCAAGTTGCGGAAGATCTTACCTATGAGGAAGTGCCATTTCTATTCTAGATCGCCAAGTTAAGAAGATGAGAAATAAAAAGATAGCATCGGTGAAAGAACATTGGAGAAATCATCAAAGGAAGGAGATTACATGGGAAGCTGAGGAAGAAATGAAATCTAAGTACCCTAATTTGTTCAAATATGAAAAAGAAGTTCAAGAAACGGAGTTAGAACATTAACAAGTAATTTTTTTTAATATATGCATAGTATTTATATGATGATGTGAATGTTAATGATGGACTTGGACTTGTTTAGGTTGAATAACTACGCTAATATTCGAGGATGAATGTCCTAAAGGGGGAGAAGGATGTAACACCCTATATTGAAGTACGTGTATTGGCGTATTCATGTACGTGTATTGGTCTTATTTATATGGAATTAATTTTTTTATTTTATTTGTACCGGAATTTGTCCGTCGATGGTTCCATGCGAAGGTTATTGAATAAGCTTTCCAATGATATACATATTTCCAAAAACGGATAGGTTTTGGATATAATCGAGCACGTTTGAAACTATGAAACGGTGGCCGGGATATTTGGGAATAGTAAATGTGCAGGAAGATTTCCTGCACACAAACTGCTGAGGCCAGCCGAATTTTTGGGTCAACTTCGAACGATCATAACTCCCTTAATATAATGAACTAGGAGAGCTAAATATCTTTGATTTTTCTTTCCAATGAAATTTGTTTCATCCAAATAAAATTTCTGAATAAGGAGTTATACTCATTTTACTTCATCCTATCAAAACAGATTTTTAGGGTCAACTTCAAACGATCATAACTCTTTGTACAGGATGAACTGGGTGGCCTACATTATATGAAATGAAATCCCTTTGAATTATACTTCCAACAATACCAATTTCACCCAAATCTGATAACGGAGCAAAGAGTTATGGTCGATCTACTTTAGCTTATCAAAATAGTCCACCAAAGGACAAATTTGACATTGTTTAAATTTTAAAGGAATTTTGGTCATTTTCTATTATATTATGGACGGGAATATGTGTATATATACTTGTATATGAGTTGAAAAACTCATTTTCATCATCAATCATTGAGAAAGAGCAAACCCTAGCCAAATTTGACCTTTAAATTACTTTTGATTCAACCGTAGAAATTCTAAAGTAATCCGATAACTGTGTTTGTCATCTCGAGAGCTTCGAACGACACCTATTATATGTGAAAATAGGATTGTATAATCAAGAGGTGAATTCTAAGGTATGAATATTATTTGCCTTTGTTCTGTTCCATATGTATATGTGTGATAGAGGATTATATGTACTGGTTGTTATTGAAAGGTGATAAAAATAGGGTTATGGACTATTTTGCATGGTATGGTTGTATTGAATTATGGAAGTTAGATATGGTAATTGAGTTATGGAAGGTGGATATGGTAATTGAGTTATGGAATGTGGATATGGTGATATACTATTGAATTGAT
>NW_025845614.1:0-7230 GCF_002878395.1 Capsicum annuum | reverse complement strand
CATCTTACCCCCCCCAGACCCCACAAAGTGGGAATACACTGGGTTTGTTGTTGTTGTTGTTGTTGTTGTTTTCTCTTTTTGTCTTTGTTAGTATGTGTTATTTGCTGCTACTTGTTGATTCTTTGTTTGTAATAATTGTTTTTTGGTAATCCTCTACCCTGTTTAATTATCTGGTTTAATATATTTTTTGCTTGAGCTTCAAGAATCTTGTGATGAACTATCACTTGCTGGTCATTGATATCAAAATAAATCAAGATGTGTTCAAACCAAGCTATATAATTGGTTTTTTCTCTTAAGTTTGTGCTTTTTGGTTGATAAAGTTTAAGGTGATATTTCTATGGGTGAAATGAATCAGGAGCTTTACATGATATTTCTTTTAATTAGACCATGCTAGTACTGTTTTATTCATGCACCAAATGTATTCATTTCCATGTCATCACTTATCTATTAAGTATCCAACTTTCAAACATATATTAGTTTTCTTACTTTTTACTTTGCATGTGGATACGTTTGAGTCCTAAACGGATTCTTTTTCACCTTTGTATCCTCGCTATGGGCCCTTGAGGCTCATCTCATTGAACTAAGCCCAAAAGAAGGTCCAAAAGTCCATCGTTTGGCGTATGGATACGAGAAGACGGAAGAAAAGGAAATGAATTAAAGCCCTATGTTTGAAGCGGCTAAGAGACAAAAGTCTCATTTATTATTTCATTCTATCTAATTATTGTTTCTTTTTTTAATTTATTTATTTTACTTGTTTGTTCATTTTATTCATTCATTCGGGTCACGAAGCCAAAGTTGTAAATTTAATACAGGTGGAGCGAGACTCGAGCTAAAGACTCGAAAAACATAAAATTAGGACAGGTGCAAATGGGTTAAAGCCCAACTTAGATTAGGACAGAATCGACGGTTTGGGCTTAAAAGCCTAAATCATTACTTTCCTGCTTTTTTCCTTTTTCTTTTCATTTACTTTTTTGCTTGTCTCTTTCTGAAGCTAGTTAAATCACTAACTAAGTCGCTAAAAAATTAATTTTGCAAAAAATTTTTCCTTAATCAACTATTTTTCTAGCAAATTGATTTTCCGAAGTTATTCAAAAGAATGTTTTTAAACAGTCCGGATAACTGCAAGTTAGCGGACGTTTTAAGTGCCTAACACCTTCCTAAAATATTAATAGGATCCACTTACTCAAAATCTCTTAACTTAAATGATTTTCCTGTTTTGAATCATTTGAAGTAATTCTCTAAAGGTTTCTTAATTCCTTTTCAAAATTAAGTGGCGACTCTTTTTCAAAAGTCAAAATTTTCGTAAAACAGAAATAGCGGCTCTGCTGGGGATTTTTCAAACTAGGTTCTAACCAAATGTTTGATTAACTGTTTATGTGTTTATATGTTTTGATTCTGTAAATATTAACTATCGCATCTCATGGCATATCCCTACATTATTTAAACTGTTTTGGGGTTTCGTGGATGTCCTGGCCCTTATTGTTCAATTCCAAAATGTGTTGAAAATACGAACTTCTTATTAGCACGTGAGTCGTCTGATGCTGTTCGTATTTTCAAACTCAAGTTTTCCGCTTGAGAACCAGTGTTCAAACCCACTCTAGACACCGAGGATAGAACGAAACCAAAATCCTATTTTAGGCATGAGCCTAGGACAACCCAGTACCCGAGCGGGGTATTGGGCTCGTTAGAAAACCTGCCCTACATCTATTGACCCCAAGTCAATTATAGATGAATTATATTTATGTGTTGAAAAAAATACATGCTTGTCTAATTCAATCCATTATCCTTTGGGGTCCGGGGAAGGCTTATCTTTGTCTGCTTTCATGTAGGATATGGCCCCACTACATTCCCACGAAAAGTTCAAGATAGTTACTAAACTTGATGATTTCTTGAAATTATGGTGGGACCACATGAGCGCAGAAGAGAAAAAGATTATTAGAACAGACATTGGGCATCTTCCTTCTTTGATCGAGATGGACGCTTGGCCCAAAATAATCCATGTACTAACCACTTTTTGAGATGATCAAAATATGGTATTTCGTTTTGGGTATGTTGAATTGACTCCTACCATTGAAGAGGTATTGATTTGTTACGAGAGTACAAAAATGTGTTTTAAGAGAAGGGAGACACCTGATAAGAACATTTTACTCCCAGTTGTGTGGGATCGTCAAAAGATCAAGGAGGTATTTTTAACTGATGACGGCACCTGGCTAGGAGAACGTGATGGAGCAAATATCACTTTTCATGAGTTGTATCATCGGTTTGGGAGATTCAATGTTTTTCACAAATTTGGGTATAAATATGAGTCAGAAGCAAAATAAAAGGAGACGAGACCCTTTGCATTTGTGGTAGGCCTACTTGGAACCATGGTGTTCCCACAACGAGAAAATGGCACAATTCATCTGAGGGTTGTCTCAGTGACCCATGCACTCTTATTTGGAATGGATTACAATTCTAAAAAGATATTCCACAACTTAGTTCCTATGATTATTGCCGACCTATATCGAGCATTAGGAAGGTGTCAAGTCGAGAATCGTTTCTTTCAAGGCTGCAATCTTATATTACAATGATGGATAATGATGCATTTGGTGAAAAATCCTAGAACGGCACAACCTGACCACAAAACAAGGTGGAATCTGCTAGAATCGCATGACATGTGGTTGTTTTTACACAGGTTCAAAAGGGAAGCATCTTATGAATTTTGGTTTAAGACTCTTGGAGAATTAATAGATGACGATGTCCAATGGTCCCTTAACTATTTTCATTCAGGGAAATACATTATTCGAGGAGGCGAGTGGCCTTTTCTAGTGCTTTCGAGTTCAGGGGAACCCGTCCCTACAATCCTGGCAGAGTTATTAGGCAATTCGAGATCAAGCAGGAGATGCCTCACATCGATTCTATGCTCAGATTCTTCACCGAATATGATAAAAGCGAACCCCCGCTCAAAGACTACATGATAAACGGATGGAGAAGGAGAAGGTGGACGGAAGTATCTTTCCGTATAGGGTATGAACCTGAAGCCAGCGACACTTACAAGGAGTGGTTAAAAAAGAGCCTCTCCTGAGCATTGATTCCAGGGCCGAACGTGCCCACTCGGGTCGTGGATGTAGAATCCGAGCATCAGATCTGACTCCATAGGCTTCAGGATGAATTTTAAAAAAGTAAAATTACACACCGACAGACGCATGTAGAAGATGCTTTAACAATACGTATGTTGAGGGAAGAGTTGAAAAGATCTAGACAAGAGGCTGATGATGCTAGGCAGTGTTTAATCGATTTAGATGATAGCATGGCCTCTTAACTCGAAGTATAGGAAAAATGACTTACGACAGCAAGGCACAGTTATACGGGAGTCATCTGATCATCAATAGGTATCAAATAGCACAGGAGGTGAACAAGGCAAAGACAGATGAAGGAGCAGTCGGTAGCTAGTTTTTCTATTTCCCCTGTGCGGGAACTTATTTTCTTTCATGTTATTTTCCTTTTTTTCCTAAAGATTGTATCCCTCTTTTGTTATTTTTTGTAGACATTTATGCCCTTTTTTGTGTCTATATAAGTTAGGGGATAATGGAATGACTTTAAAGAAGCATATATTTTCTTCAAAATTGTTAGGCCTAAACCCTTGGCTCAAAAACGATCACCCCAGTTAGGATATGCATTATTATAATGTTTGTGTGATATAATTGTCTTATGTGCTTATGTGTGTTTATTTGGATCAAAGCCAAGTTTATCCGCTATACTTCTATGGATGAATTTGGCTATGACTCAAACAACTCTATATGGTTATTTCTTATCAAATATTTTGCATTACTTATCACATACGGAAACTAACACATCTGCCTTTGAGTTATTTTACTTAACAGATAGTAGAAACTACTCGAACATCCCTACTTCACCTAGTAAAAAGTGCACAAAATCCCATCATCTGACCATTATTTAATAATGACTAGAAATAATGAAGAAAACGCATTGACCATCAGGGACAATCTAATAGTGGAACAAAATGAGATGATTACAGAACTCACAAGAAAGCTCGAAATACTTCAGGAGGAAATAAATCGTACTCAAGATTTGGCTCGCCTGGCCATTACTGTTAATGCTCCCGCTCCAGGGGGACACGGGACTCCACTCCAAATCCATTCCCTTAGTATGCCTATTATCAGGGATCATCCAAATAACATATCATCTATCTCTACCCTTCCACTTGTCCAAAATACCAATCGTGAAAATAACCCAGAGGCCTACCATCCACAAAATCCATCTCTAACCCCACAAAACCCATCTTCGAATCTATTCCCAAATCCCCAGAACACATTTTCAAATCAAGAAAATTCATTCCCAAATCCACAGGATTCACTTCCAAACCCGCAGAATCTTTCAAATCTATTCTCGAATCCACAAAATTCATTTCCAAATCCACAGAATTCTCCTCCAATTCCACCAAACCACTTGCAAATTCCATAAAAACTTCCTAAATTTCAAAACTTCCTCCCCACCTACTAACAAACTTCCTTTCATCCGCAAAATCAAGCCTCCTTTCCAAAGCCCCCTCATGCCATCATATCCCCCGACATCTATAATCCCCTTTCTAATCCCGAGATGGACCATTACGAAGAGAAGGAGAAAGAGTGGAGGATCGAGCATGAAATAAGGTTACTAGTTATGAATGAAGAGATCATGAGGAACAAAGAATCTCACAAGCGAGGGACCATGACGGTTTAGGCTACGATGACTTATATGTTCACCCTGGAGTAGATCTACCAGAAGGGTACAAGGTCCCCAAGTTTGAAGTGTTTGATGGTGTTGGGAATCCAACGGCCCATTTAAGGAGGTACTGTGAGCAACTGGTAGGGATCGGGAAAAACAAGGCGTTATTAATGCGCCTATTCAGCCGAAGTTTAAGCGAGTGGTTCATGTCTCAGCAGCTGAAAAATGGACTGGTTGGAAATAATTGGCCAAGGGTTTCCTCGACAGGTTCACATTCAACATTGAAATTATCCCGGACCGGTAGCACAATGTGGAACTCTTTCTTAGCAGCAAAACGGGATATAGTCTAGAGAGGGACGTCAAACTCTCTGGACACGAGCTAAAGGATGATCACCACCACCATCTAACCACACCTCTTTTAGAAGGCATGTGGGTATTTTGGGATATTCTGATTTCATCTTCACCTCTGAGATATTTTCTTTACTCATACCGAGGCTAAACTTCTCTTTCTTTTAAATTCGGGTGACAGCATACTTAGAGTTTTGGAAATTATGTCTAGGTAAGTTCTTATCTATGGGTGTGAAGCATCCCACATTCATGATTAAGAGGTTACAAGCCTCTTTTCCGTAACTCAGTCAACTTGTCACTCATCCTGATACAAAGATTGTCTGAAAATAGAAGACTATCTTTTCTACTGATAGAGTCGAACTACAAGCAGTCTGATTCCTTGAGTCTCGGGGATATGTAGGCTGGGATCTATGTATAAAAATCGACTGCATTCAAACCTCCCCCCAAATCCCTCTATTCCATAGTTTTTTGATTTTATCAAAAACTCCAAAAATCGAGACAGCTTGTGAATTTTTTGAAAATCATGCTTTAAATCAAGCTTTATGAACTACAAGTGGCTTAAATTCTCATGCAACCTGAGATATGTAGGAAACTTGATGCCAAGGTTCGGCCATAACTCTATAAACTTGTGCTTAAGCCAACCTCTTTCAGATATGAATTTGTGGTCGGAAAAAAATTAGGAACGTCAACCTCCCTTTGTCCAGGGTTATTTGCATCCACCCTACCCAAAGGGAGGGGGAGTTGTTGACACCTAATATTTACCCCCCATAACTAAGTTTAATTCCGAGTTCTTTGATTTTTATTAAGATTACAACATTTATTTTATCGAATAAAGGAAATTTTCAAAAATATTTATCGGGGTAATTTCGTCACTTTAAGTAGCAATAACATGTTATCGTGCCCCACGATATGAAATTATATGCTTTGGTTACTTAAATGGCTATTTTCTATAAAATAATCAAAGTTTGTCTTGAATAATTTCGAATGGTTAAAATCTTGGTCTAAACATAATTTAATCTCAAAAATAATTTATTCATATAAATATTTGTTTAAATTTTATTAAATCAAGAAGCTCGAAATTAAAGGAAATATTAATTGATTTTGAATTTTGATTCAATTCGGCCAACCTATAAGCTTCGACCACAATTGAAATTAGATTGGCCATTATTGCGAGCAATTGGCCAATCGATTTTAAATTTGGCCAAAATTTGAATAAATCAGCCAAATCTCCAATTACATAATCCACCCAATTAAATCAATATTGTCCCATTTTGTAAACTACAAACAGCATCCCACGTTCTTAATTTAGCTTACTAGCCTTGCCAACCCAACAGTTAAGATCAGCCCTTTCCCCTTTCAGTTAGGCCGTTAGTCCAAAACTTTCAGATGACCCAACAATTTTCAAATGATAGCAAACCCAACCCATTTCCTCAGCAACCTTTTTCTTTAATTATATTGACCTCCCCAGCCCAACAACAACATCCAATTCATAACCAGGCCTAATTTCAACATCCCCACCAGCCCATTTTTCTCTTTATTCTTAAACAGGCCTTAATCAACCACCTGTGACCCGATCCAGCCCAATTCCTTTTACCCCCTTTATCTTCTTTCTCTTCAAACCAAGGGAAAACTAAAAATAGCTGTAATACTATGACACCACCACCTTCATCAACAACACAAGCAACCAACAATGATAACAACAACAACAAACCCAGTGTATTCCCACTTAGTGGGGTCTGGGGGGGTAAGATGTACGCAGTCCATACCTCTACCTCTGATGAAGTAGAAAGGCTGTTTCCGAAAGACCCCCGGCTCAGGCACAAGATATCACACAAACACATAGTAAAGCACAGAAGCAGATGACAATAATATAAATAAGGCACCCATACAGACTATAAAACAGAGGAAAGCAGAGGAAAGCACACAGATTCGTAATAAGCATGGAACACTGAATACGGAATCATAACAGGAATAAAAAATAAAAAACCCCCACCAAGTAATTCCCTACACTAGCAACCAACAATGATGAAAAACTAAAATCCATCAACCCGATAACCCGACTCCACCAGCCCCAACCATTTTGTTTGCTCTCTACACACGTATCACGTGTCAGAAAGATGAGAAAGGAATCTAAGAAAAAATCAGTCTCAAATCTTCTAGAACGAGCCTAGGTGT
>NW_025845613.1:417-1153 GCF_002878395.1 Capsicum annuum | reverse complement strand
ACACTAGGTCACCAACTTCAAACTTAAGGTCTCTCCTTTTAACATCCACATATGACTTCTGATGACTCTGCGCAGTTTTCAACCTTTCCCTAATCAACTTAACTTTTTCCATAGCCTCAGATACCGAATCAGGACCACTTACAGCCACTTCACCCACCTCGAACCAACCTATGGGTAATCTACACTTCCTTTCATATAAGGCTTCAAACGGAGTCATGCCAATACTAGAGTAGAAACTGTTATTGTAAGCAAACTCTATCAACGGTAAGTGATTATCCCAGCTTCCCTTTAAAGTCAAGTGCACAAGCTCTCAACATATCCTCTAAGGTTTGGATGGTCCACTCAGCCTGACCATCGGTCTACAGATGAAAAGCAGAACTCAAAATCACTTGGGTACCAAGACCCTTCTGAAAAGCTTTCCAAAATTGCAAAGTGAACTGAGTACCCCTATCCGAAATGATAGAGAAGGGAACTCCTTGCAGTCTGACTAGCTCTCGGATATACAATCTAGCATAATCCTCAGCATTATATGAAGTATGAACAGGCAAGAAATGAGCAGACTTAGTCAACCTATCAACCACAACCCAAATGGAATCATGATGGCGTTGGGAAGGAGGTAAACCAATCACGAAGTCTATATTTATCTCTTCCCATTTCCAGGTGGGAATACTAAACTCTTGCATCATACCACCAGGTCTTTGGTGTTCAACCTTAACCTGTTGGCATGTTGCACACT
>NW_025845613.1:0-317 GCF_002878395.1 Capsicum annuum | reverse complement strand
CGGGAAGGAGGTAAACCAATCACGAAGTCAATATTTATCTCTTCCCATTTCCAGGTGGGAATACTAAACTCTTGCATCATACCACCAGGTCTTTGGTGTTCAACCTTAACCTGTTGGCATGTTGCACACTTAGCTATAAACGCTACTATATATTTCTTCATGCCACTCCACCAATAGATTTACCGCAAGTCTCGATACATCTTGGTGGCACCAGGATGAATAGAATATCACACCCCGTATGCTTCAGCCATAATGCTCTGTCTCAGATCGTCAACATTCGGGACACACAATCTACCCTGCAATCTCAACACACCATC
>NW_025845612.1:1247-9661 GCF_002878395.1 Capsicum annuum | reverse complement strand
ACTTGTAAGATTTCAAAGGTAATATTTTTTTTATTTAATTAATTATTGACTTGTAATTGTTTTGTAATTGTGTTCTCCTATTTATAGAAATTGGGTGGATGCGATTACTTTGATTGGTATGAAGAACGACACCCTTCACAAGCAAATTGTGTAATATGGGGTTTGTTGAACAAAGTCAAAGCTTCTGAAAAGAAACAAAATCGAGCAAGAAGATACTACATTGTTGCCGTTATCGATACTGGTTTGGTGTTGTTGGGCACATAGATATTGAAGCCTAATTGCTGAAATTTTTATGGTGGTGTGTGTATTTGCTACTGGTTTGTTATCAACGAGCACATGGATATTCAAGCGTAACTATTGGAAAATATCAAAAAGATTTAGGCATATGCTGTAAAATTTAGGCCATCTGTGGAAATTATCAAACAGGTGTTCCCACTGTTACAATAAATTAGACTTAGATTATTAGATTATTCATAGAAATTATCAAACAGGTCTTCCCACTGTTGCAACAGATTAGATTTAGATTATTAGATTATTCAAACAGGTCTTCCCACTGTTGCAGCAGATTGACAGTCTAATCTATTGCATTATAAAAAACTCAACTTTCATCAGAAAAAAATTATTGCCACTACATGTACATGTAATAAAGTGAAGGGTGACTTGAAATAAAAATTTCTATTTCACAGGCTCTTCTATATACATAGGCTTCAAGCGTCCATTTAGTACCCCATAAGCTCAGACCTCTTGCAGGTTTGCCACAGCGTTGTCGCACAGAAAAGTCATTGGCTCGGCCATTTCTTTGCTAGTCAACAAATATTCGATGTGTGAAAGAGCGTGCGAGCCGCTCGCTTTAATGGCATCATCTTTTGGAAGGATCATTCCCCTATTTCGACCTTCATAATTTCATGATTTCTTCATCAACACTTCCTTTGGCAAATGATTCATCAGTTTACTCTCCCTCAATAAGATGGGCAATAGCACCATCAGTGGCTCCACGAGGAGAAAAAGATCAAAATCGTCAATGAGAGTTACGTTAGATTCATAAACATTGATCTTTCCCTCCTCGAGTAGTATCTCAGCAGCCCGATAATGTATGTCGTTCACGCTAATGACTGCAAGAATCCTTTTTGCCTCGGTCCAGCTCTTGCCGTATGGATTTAGCTTATCCCCTCTAACATATCTTAACGTTTCTTCTTCATTCAAGACCAACTAAAAACTAGAAAATCAAGTCCCACGCCAAGGGCTGACGCCTCTTCATTGAGTTGATCGTACCTATCCTTGAGCTTCTTGCAAAAGTCAAGGTCCATTATCCTATCGGCAACGTCATAAGCTTCCCGGTACGTTAATTGCCTTTTCCTCATGAGGTAGAGAATTATGTCAACATGCTGTGAGATAAGAAGTCAATTTTTAAAGAAGTCAATTTTTAAATAGGTTAGTAATTGTAAAGATGAAACGGATGGTCCATCTATTGCATAGGGTTTTCTGAATCAACAATCCAACGCAACTTATGCAATAGATGGATAATAAGTTGCAACAGAACCATAACCAGTTGCACCAGTATACCCAGCTACTGCAATAGATGTGAAATCTATTGCGTATCTTCTTCTTCATGGAGTATATTAGAAGGTCTAGGTTAGGAAAAGTAAACTTGCCTTGTCCTCGTACGACATACGAATATCAGTCATAGTTTGGAAGTCTTAGGGGGAAAAGGGAGGTCTGGCGTAATCTGGTGCACCTGGCTTAGCATTATTGGCCTGTCGTAGATCTCTCTTCTCTTCGGCGCCAAGTTCCGCATATATGTCCACCTTCTTGACTGGACCCTGAACTTCAACAACTTTTGGAGAGGGAGGAATTGCAATTTCTTTGATTTTTGAGCGGAGAGTACATCTCTAATTGTTCTTTTCTTTATCCTAACCAATGTTGTAGGAGTGGGTGGCTCCCTCACCTTCTTGGATGGTATGACACACCTCTTGGATTTGAATTCCTCGATAGCTTTAGAGATAGCCTCTACTTTTTCAAAGAGTTTATCCTGTCTGTCCTTGCATTCATCGCATTTGCAATGAGAACACGAGGGTGAAAAGGGGTGAGAGGGACCTGTGTAAGGGCGAAAAAGGGTATTTTCAAATATATTTATTCTTTCTCGAGCATCAACATGCTCATCATCATAAGTGGTAGCAGCATCAGTATGTCTGCCATCAACACTAACAACTCCACTAGAAGAAACACCCGGATCTACCTTAGTAAAAGGTTGGTCATGAAAATCCTCAAGATTAGGCTGACCTTGCCTAACTGCTCTTCTTATGGATGTTGCTCCAGCCAATTCCTTTTTTATTAACTCTACCGTTGGGTCTACAATAGTATCAACATGACCTAGAGTAATATAAGTAGTCATCACCGACTCCTCCTCAAAAGGCACGATCCATGGATGCATAACCTATAAAAAAAAAAAAAAAGACAGATACATTTAAATCGTATAATATAATAATTTTCACAGTTGGGCTACATTTAAAAAAAAACCCATCTGTTGCATAGTTTGCAATATATGGTTAAAATCCATTTGAGTCTGGTTCAGAGAAATAGAGCAACATATGGATAATCTGATGCAAAATATCAATCATCTGTTGCAACAACTGCACAAAATGGGTAATATGTTATGCAGCAGATGATCTGTACATTGCAACATATGAACAATATGTTACTAGATTAAATATCTATTGCATAATTTGCAGTAGATGGTTAATCTTTTAGGAGTCGGGTTCAGAGAACGAAAGCCACAGATGGGTAATTTGATGCAAGATATACCCCATTGTAACAGATGTCCCATCTAGTGCATCAGATATAATATCTCATGCACCAGATATAGCATCTTTTCAATATCTTTCTTATCTTTGAGTAGAATTATTTTACTTGAAGAAGACGTACTGCATCATCCATAGGGTTAAAGAGATCAGCCTCCTTAATATTGGTATTGCTCTTTGCAGCCAACCACCTAAACATCCTTGGATGAGAAACCTCATTCGGGTAATCTATTAACTGCTTTCGAAGGGGAGGAATGACTTTAAATGCCTAAGCCTAAAAAGTGTAAACAGAAAGCAAGCAAAAAAAATCATAATAACTATATTCAATATAAATTAATGGATGAGTAAAATTAGTGATTAATTTTATCATGGAAGCCCAAGGAAAACCGTATAATGTGGTCGTCCCTGAGAATAGCTTTGTCAGTAAATATTGGAAAGTCAAGTGGAAGCTATCATATCCCCAGGGATAATTGTTGAATTTATCAAAATCCTCAGCACGCGCCAACAAATCATCTTCTAGGACCTTGTTGATGTCTCTTGCCAATATAACCGAATGGGTAAACCAAACTAAGTACAATTGCTCCCTGTACTGCTCTGGTATGGTTTTATCCTCGATATCTGTCAACAAATTTGATGCTTTGTAGCCACATCAAGCAATGTCAAACAACCCATCTATTTTTCTTTTGCATTTTATTTCCTTGGATCTTTTGTGGGATGGTGGTCCTTCTGGACGATGGCATCTTAGGCCCGTCACTATGGCAAACTCTTGCAAGCCAAAATAAATAGGCATGCCACAATAGTTGATCCAAATTTCATCCATCTTCTTTTTATCCCCCTCCTTCGGATCTTTATCATCCCCCGTGTACTTGATCTCGCGCTTGAGAAGAACATATACCATCGTCATAGGGAAATGGATACGGGCAGAGGGGTCCACAGGCAGCTTAAGAAAGCGTCCAAAGCAGCTCTTCTTAAAAAGTTCACCTATGTTTTCGTTCTTCATAATTTTCATAAAATGTTCAAAAATTTCCCTTCTGGATCATTTATCGGCATCGTAACTTCAAACCTATCAATACTAAAAGTTTTGGCAGGAACATGCTGGGATGTCGATATTAACTCACGCCCCGTCGGTGATCCATTATCATCATGTTGATGATTATCCTCATTCTCTTTCTGACTCTCCAATTCCTTCTCTTTCTCACTTTTATTTTCTTTATCACCATCTACGAACCCTTATCCACCTCCCTCAATGTTGTTTTTACATCTCTCATTATCTTCACTTTTTTCTGACTGAATTGTTCAGGAAGCTCCTCTGAATCCCTCTGTACTGTAGCCTTTTTTTTGAGTGGTCAGACGTTGATCCACTTTCACTTTCTTTTCTTTTGGGAGACATGTTTTACCTATAGACAAAGAAAAATAAAAATTACATTACAGTTGATGTATGCATAATTTTAAAAAATACATTACAAACACCACGAGTACCGACACACTAACAGCCACCACCACAAACACCACCAACCAATGCCAACAAACAAACAAACACCACGAATACCGACACCACCACAAACACCACCAACCAATGCCACCACGATGACCACAAAAACCACCACCACCACCACCTCCAACACCATCCAACTATACCACGACAGTCAACAGAACACTAGAACAGAAACTAGGGATTTCTCAAGTTCTTCCTATAATGTTACCATCAAAACTTAAAATTGTAAACCCATTCTCAAAGATAATACAACTAAAAGTTTTATTTTTTATCATTAACTTAAAAGACCTTATTTTTTAGAAAAAAAAAACAAATATAGATCTCTTCTCAATCTTTGTTGCCTACGAAGACAAAGAAAATGACTGATACAAGCAAGAATGATGTCAAAAATAACACCTATGTGGTCAGAAATGAGAAGAAAAGTGATTTGTTGTGAAGGGTTGAGCAAATTTGTTGAGTAGTTATTGCTTGTACTATATTGTTGAGTGAGAATAAGAGAGAAAGAGCTAGACCTCAAGATTTGAAATGATGAAACATTTTGTATGGGTTGATTTGTAATTTGGAAAAGAATGAAAAGTAGTTTTGAAAATATTAATTTGGTCCAAAATGATCTTAATTATTTTTAAAATCATAAAATATATGCGTAATTTTTAAAATCATATAAAAACAATTGGAGTTGTAGTTGACTGAGTACTCTAGGAGGTAACCCTATGAAAACTCACCCCTGGTCCTAGATTAATCAATTTAGGAGACTAACATATGAACTCAATTGAAATTGTAAAAAAAAATGTTCAACATATTGCGTCAGATTTCTCATCTGTTGTAAATTATCAATCAGATTAGGTAACAACAGATTACGAATCTAATGTAAATTATCAAACAATTAAGTCATCTGTTGCGACAGATTACTCATCTATTGTAAATTATCAAATAGATTATTATATATCGCAATAGATTACCCATATATTGTAAATTATCAAATAGGCTCTGCCATCTATTATGGCTGATCCTATAAGAACTCACCCCTAGTCCTAGATTAATCGATAGTTGATCTTATGAGAACTCACATCTAGTCCCAGATTATTCAATCAAGGTATTAGTACCATAGTCCTAGATTAATCAATTAAGGTAATAGTCTAACATATGAGGTAGTAAGAATCAGTTCGGCTCAGAGTGGTCGATCGCCGACTCTGGTCGGAAGGAACGCAGTATCATTTCATCATGTAATTGACAAAAACCTCAATTGAAGTTGTAGTTGACCCTATGAGAACTCATAATCAATTAAGGTATTAGTCTAACATATGAACTCAATTGAATTATATATAAATAAACGTTCAACCTGTTGCAATAGATGTCTTTTCTGTTAGATCAAATCAAACAAATTATGTAATCTGTTGCAATATATTATGTATCTGTTGTAAATTATCAAACAGACTACATTATTTGTTGTGGCAAATCACGAATATGTTGTAAACTATCAAATAGATTAAGTCATCTGTTGCAACAGATTACCCATCTGTTGTAAATTATCAAATGGATTGAGTCATATGTTGCAATAGATT
Source organism: Capsicum annuum (assembly GCF_002878395.1). Lineage (NCBI taxonomy): Eukaryota > Viridiplantae > Streptophyta > Magnoliopsida > Solanales > Solanaceae > Capsicum > Capsicum annuum. The sequence goes on along the minus strand of NW_025845612.1, from coordinate 3,806 downwards.
ACACATCTGTTGTAAATTATCAAATAGGTGTTGTCATCTATTGTAGTTGACACTATGAGAACTCACCCCTAGTCCTATATCAATCAATTAAGGTATTAGTCTAACACCCCTAGTCCTATATCAATCAATTAAGGTATTAGTCTAACATATGAGGTAGTAAGAATCGGTTCAGCTCAGAGTGATCGATCGCAGACTCTGGTCGGGAGGAACGCAGTACCGTCTCATCATGCAATTGACAAAAGACTCAAGTAAAGTTGTAGTTGACCCTATATTCAATTAGGGTATTAGTACCTTAGTCCTAGATTAATCAATTAAGGTATTAGTCTAACATATGGGGTATTAAGAATTAGTTCAACTCAGAGTTATCGATCAACGACTCTAGTCGGGAGGAGCGCAGTACCGTCTCATCATGCAATTGCCAAAAGACTCAAAAAGTTATAGTTGACCTTATGAGAACTCACCCCTAGTCCCAGATTATTCAATAAAGGTATTAGTACTCTAGTCCTAGATTAATCATTTAAGGTATTAGTCTAACATATGAGGTAGTAAGAATCGGCTCGGCTCAGAGTGATCAATCGACAACTCTGGTCAGAGGAATGCAGTACCGTCTCATTATGAAATTGCCAAAAGACTCAATTAAAGTTGTATTTGACCCTATGAGAACTCACATTCATTTAAGGTTTTAGTCTAACATATGAACTCAATTGAAATTATATATAAACAAATGTTCAACCTGTTGCAACATATGTCTTTTCTGTTGGATCAAATCAAATAGATTAGGTAATATGTTGCAACATATTATGCATCTGTTGTAAACTATCAAACAGATTACATAGTTTTGTTGTGACAGATCATGAATCTATTGTAAACTATCAAACAGATTAAGTCATCTATTGCACTTAAATATTTTTTGATCCTTTTTTTATAAAACAATTTAGGTATTTCCTGTCCGAGATAAAATAGTTAAAATACTAAGGCGGTAAAAAATATTACTCGGTACAACTTTGATAACTCAAAAATCTCCTGAGTGATTAGTCTTATCTGGTCTTTTCAATGTCACTGTCTCCTCGTGCCCCTTAAAAGTTATTAATGAATATTTAAAACCCACCATACCTAGAAATCTCTCTCCTTCAACCATAAAGTATTCTAGACTAGACTCAACTCATAACTCTTCTTTATTCTTTAGTCTCAATTATCTTTGTTGTTTCCTTTTTTCCTCTCTTTTCTCTTTTTTTTGGCTGAGGATCCTTTGAGATCTCAACCTATCAATATCTTTTCTCAACTGAGCTGGATGTTCTGATCCGTTTGCTTTTTTGACATTGCAGGTATGGTTCAAAGTTGCTCTTTTCATATCGTCCTCTTCTTTGTATGTCATTTAAATTAGTTATTTACATGTGTTGCTATCAATGATTTACCCATTACCAGTTTGCTATTTATTGAGAAAATTGAACAAAAGGTGACTTTTAAGTCTTGAATGAACGAACCGTTGTTTTTATTAAAATATGCAAAAAAAGTCATCTGTTAGGAGAACTTAAAAAGCCTTGTTATCAGTATAGTTTTTTTTATGTCTTTTGTTTGGTACTTTGGTGGTGCTGTTATTGGGGGTGGTGGTTGTGTTAGAACATGTGATGTTTGTGTTGTGGATGGTGTTGGAAGATATGGTGTTGTTTTATTTGTTTCTTTGTTGTTGATGCTATTGTTGGTGGTGTTGCAACAATTTCCTCAACTGTTGCAATTGATGAATCAGTTGTTGGAATAGACAAAGAAATTTTTTGAAGAAATCAAACCAGTAGCAAGGCTGATTTGATTTATTCCAACAGATGGCCCATTCGTTGCAACATGTCATCCATCATTTGCAAACAATGCCTCATCGATTGAACAGATGGGTAATCTGCTGCATCATATTGGTTATCTGTTGATTCACTCAATTTTGTGTTACCCTTTTGTAATGTTCTTTTTGTTCTTCTTTTGTTTGACATCAAATGTATTTCTCTTATTTGCAGACAAAAGGAAGTGAAATTGGATCCACTTTTGCCCGGCCAGCATTAAAGGCTAGAGTAAAGATGGGTTCGGAGAAATAAGCTGCTTGCAGATGGAACCACTTCATATGTGGGAGGTATGTATTACAAATCAACCTATCATAAAAATACACATCCAGTACAATAATTTTGTGAATGCTTGTTCTTTACCTATTAGGCATTAATTCTTCAAACAAGATATGAAATTTTACAGTTAAGATTGTTAGGTTCGAACTAGCAAGGCTGAGGGACCAAGACGGTGGTGTTGATATCCCGTTATAATTTAATAACGATTTATGCTCATGTTTTTGTGTCAAGTTTGGGGAAAGGTTCAATTTTTTGGCGGCAATGTAAATATCCAATAGTGATTGGACCAGTTTTAATGGAACAATGGACTTCTTGAAAGGCCTCCGAAGCCTCGCAATACAGCAAACAACGATAGAACCAATAGAAATTCCCCTGGTCCAAATTTATATGGATGGGTTGTTGGAGGAGACTATTATACAGCAGAAGGTGTTTTCTCCCAAACACCTTCTGCTGT
>NW_025845612.1:0-1147 GCF_002878395.1 Capsicum annuum | reverse complement strand
ATGGGTTGTTGGAGGAGACTATTATACAGCAGAAGGTGTTTGGGAGAAAACTTGTGGGGGAAGAGGGAGATTAAGAAGGCCATGTATCATCATAGTACTTATTTAAGAGGGTGCACAGGGTCAGAAAGAAATTGTAGCGAAATTAGCTTATGAAATTGACATGAAAAATGAAAAAACTGGTTGAGATGCGAATGTGAAAGTGTATCCAAAAATGAAAATCCATCAGTCGTTGAAGAAAAAAAAGAATGGTCAAAAGGAATTGACCCTGTGTATCCTCTTAAACAAGTACTAAGATGATATATGGCCTTCTCAACCTCCCTCTTCCCGCACAGGTTTTCTTCCAAACACCTTCTTTTGTATAATAGTCTCCTCCACTAATTCATCCATATAAATTTGGACTAGGGGAATTTCTATTGGTTCTATCATTGTTTGCTGCATTGCGTGGCTTCGAAGGCCTTTCCAGAAGTTCATTGTGCCATTAAAACCGGTCCAATCACTATTGGATATTTACACTGCCACCAAAAATTTGAACCCTTCCCCAAACACAAAAACATGTGCATGAATCGTGTTATTAAATTGTAATGGGGTATTGACACAACCATCTTGGAACACTTCGGCCTTATCAGTTTGCACCTATCAAACTAAACTGTACAATTCAGGATCTTGTTTGAAGGATCCGTGTCTAATCATCAGTAAAAAATTTCATTCACAAAATCATTGCACTTTATATGTCTTCACGGTAGCTTGATCAATAATATACATAACTCACATGCATGAAAATGAGATACATTGCAAACATCTTATTCTTCCTACCCCATCAGGACATGTTAGTGTTGTTTATTCATCTGCACGAATGTGATGACTATTAAAATGGAGGTGTGAAGAGTCGTGACTTTTTATCTTAACACATTCAAAACAGCCGATGAATCAAAATCTCCATTGGTTGCAACTGATGAATCAACTGTTGGAAGAAATCAAAACATTTCCTCCAAATGTATGGTCCATCTGTCGCAATAGATAATCTATATGTTGCAACAGATGGTAAATTTATTGTGATAGACCTGACTTTTTTTTAATTAATCTGCACGCATGTGATTACTTCTTTCTAAATATGTTTGTTTCAATTTAGTTTTCCTATTTATAAAAT
>NW_025845611.1:0-1343 GCF_002878395.1 Capsicum annuum | reverse complement strand
TACAAGTACATATATTTTCATATCATGTTAAAGTTCTTTTTATGAATAATCTTTCTTTATTATATGTTATAAATAATTGTGTATGTTCTATATTGTATGGTTTTACTTGTTCTAACCATTTTATTCCTAATATTATGTCTGCTTTTTGCATTTCTTCCTTTATTTCAAATTCTATTTTTATTTTTCTGACTCCTATTATTATTTCTTTTTCTGTCGTATCTTTAATGTTTATTAGACTCCTTGGTAGATCTAGGCATATATTCACTATTAGATTTTATTTCTTCACTTTTTACTAGATATTTTGCTATATAATTTTCTTCTTGTCCTGTGTTTAAGAGTATTAAATATTCTTTTTCATTTATTGTTTCTGTTATATAATATTAATTTAAATTAACTGTTGAAGTTGTTTCATAACTTGTTCTTTTTTATGAGCTTGATGATTCTGGTTTTTCATGAGCTATTCTTTTTGTTGTACTTATTCTATCATCTATTATTTCTAAATCTTCTTCTATATTTATGTCTTTGTAACTATAATCATTATTATCAATAAATTGTTCAAAAGGACTTTCTATTTGTATTTTATTAATTTTATTTTTTCCTGTTAGTTTATGTTTTGTTGTTAATACATATAGATTTTTACATCTTGCTATAAATATTTTACTTTCTGGGGTTAGTTATATTTTTGATATTTTCCAATATAGTACTAATGATTTATCTATATTTTTATCTATTATTGCTACTGAATAATTCACACTTATTATAAATTTAAATTTTTGGTATATTAAATTTCCTTTTCTGACTGTTATTATAAATTTTTTGTATATGTTTTATAATTCTATCATCTGCTAAATATAATTCTATTGGTGTATCTATTCCTTCTCTAAAACATGCTTTTATTAATATCTCTGTTCCTCCAAGGTGTACATATTTTATTGGGTCTTTACTTTTTATATCGTTTATTTCTTTATTAATTATTCTTTTTGTTACTAGTGGTATACTAGCTCGTCCTTTTGCATATCTACAGTCTATTAAATGTTCTTTTTGGTTTACTACGTAGTATTCTTCCTTTTTTCTACTAAATATATTTATTTATTGTTGGTATTTTAAATATTTTTCTACACTTAAGTCTAACTCTTTTCCTTTTATTTCGCCAAATATATTACTGTCAAATATTATTTTTTGATCTGTTCCTTCTTCATTTAAATATTCTTCCTTTGTTATTATTTTTATATCTTCTTCAGTCATTTGATTTACCTAATTCACTATCTATTTCATTATCTGTTTCATTCTCCGAAATTTCATATATACTATCTTCACTTTCTAATTCATAATCTATATAATCT
>NW_025845610.1:599-2407 GCF_002878395.1 Capsicum annuum | reverse complement strand
AAGTTATAAAAGTAATTAGAAAGTAGATTATAAGTAATATTTTTTAACGTATAAAAAATTAAAATTATATATGTATTATGTCGGTTCGATTTAGGTTCGGTTTGATTTTATTTTTGCTAATACCAAACCAAACCAAGAATGATCGGTTTTTTTTTGAACACCAAACCAATCAAATCAAACCATAAGTCGATTTTTTTCCTCGGTTTGGTTTGATTCATCGGTTCGATTTGACTTAACGGTTCGATTTGTACACCCCTAGTTATATGCATGAACAATGCTAACTAATATGAATGTGAGAATACATACATGCATAAACAACTATAACTGAACTCGTGATGATGCTAACTATTGAGTCTGAATGCTGACGACATAACTTTACTATTACTGAGGTACTGAATAGATTATTGACTATTTCTGACAGTTCAAATGATAAAGAACTAGTTTGAATGACTGTGTCTAATAGTCCTAAAACTGAATACTGGTAAAGTGAGCTATCACAACTGATATAGCTGATATAACTATAATGATCGGACTAATCGATATAATAGATACTGAGCGACTGTATCTGACAGTCTAAGTTCTGATGGAACTATCTGAGTTTCGTTCTACTTTGAGTAACTAAATCTGAGATCAGTCCTATCTAGAAGGTGATCATGAGTATACTGATGATAAGGATGATTTGACTTAGTCTGAGATCAGTCCTATCTAGTGGGTAATCTTTAAATCTAATGATTCTGATACTTAATCATAGTTGAGATCAGTCCTAGATAATGGGTGATCTTGTAGTCTATTTACAATGATAAGCATTGACTGTATCTAACAGTACTGAATCTGTACTACTAAGCTGAGTTGACTGTGTCTGAAAGCCCTGGTTCTGTAACTGAAACTGTGGGATGTGTTCATCTAATCGACATGCCCCAAGCTAAGCTTACTGGGCTCCAATCTCTGCCCTGACTGAAAGGGTGTCAGTATCATACCACCAGTAAATACATCTACTGTGAAGTCAGTCCTAATCTAGCGGGTGACTCTTGGGATTAGTCCTATAGATATAAATGTGCTAACGGGTGACCCTTGATTATGTCAGTCCTATCTAACGGGTGATATCTCGTACCTACGCTGGCTACGTAGTTCTGGAACTCAGGGATTGCTTCTAGGGATCTCAGTCCTATTCTAGTGGGTGAGTCCCTATCCCTAGGCTCACTCGGTGCTGAATCCTACTCCCATCTGAAAGACACTGAACTAAATAACTGGGCTGAACTAAATGACTTAACTGAAATGATTTGCTGAACTGATACTGATTAACTGAACTAATACTAGTGGTATTATTTAGCGGAGCTAAAACTGAATTTACTGGATTCCGATGACGGATGGAATATAATGAGTTTTGAGGACTGATTAAGAGTACTGAAGTTACTGAGATTTACTGTGATTACTGAGGTTACTGAGCACTGATATTACTAAGAATACTGAACTACTAAGATTACTGAGTTTTCCTGAGTCATATGACTGACTGATTTCTATAGATCATGGCTTGACTGAGAGTATCGTGAAAACATGACATGGCTCTAGGCACACAACTATATTTTTTGGTACAAGTACCCCCAGAACTCGATGGAAGAAAACTGACACACATGACTGACTTGATCATAAGAGTAGAGTCCATAATCCATAATATCATAAATAAGGGATTTCATACTAAGCATGGTTCTCAACAATCTATTTCATGGAAAGGAATTTCATACAACATGTATATACTTGCATAACTTTCAATATCATACTCATTACATATTACAACCACAATCCATAAT
>NW_025845610.1:0-499 GCF_002878395.1 Capsicum annuum | reverse complement strand
TATGGCTTGACTGAGAGTATCGTGAAAACATGACATGGCTCTAGGCACACAACTATATTTTTTGGTACAAGTACCCCCAGAACTCGATGGAAGAAAACTGACACACATGACTGACTTGATCATAAGAGTAGAGTCCATAATCCATAATATCATAAATAAGGGATTTCATACTAAGCATGGTTCTCAACAATCTATTTCATGGAAAGGAATTTCATACAACATGTATATACTTGCATAACTTTCAATATCATACTCATTACATATTACAACCACAATCCATAATATCATAACTTGGGGAATTTGGATTACATGGGTATTCTACATCTTGTACATGAGTGGGTTTTGCAAGTAAGCATAGCATAGTTCTATAAGACTAGTTCATGAGTAATCCAACAGTGTTCACAAGACACATTATCAACATGGATGACATTGAATCATAGAGGCCTATCATTAATCCTTCACTTAGTCACAATTTAGCAATAATGCATGATTTCTAGTC
>NW_025845609.1:0-1052 GCF_002878395.1 Capsicum annuum | reverse complement strand
AATTTTTCCATTTGATCCCGGTACCATCTTTGGGTGGGAAAGGATGACTCTCGGCCTATTTTCCTTTTGTCTTGATGCTTGTCCAAGCCACTTCCTTTGTAGCAATTGTACTAATCTTTTCATGATTAAAACAAAGGACTCGTGGCTATACTTCAAATTTTTCCCGCCTCGGCATAGCATGTTGATGTGTTATTTTTTGCTAACCCTAACCCCTCATGTCATGAGGATGTGTGCTTGTTTGTCTTTTCTTGATTTGCAAGGTACGGATTCTAGGTCGAATCCTTTTCAAGATGTGGAGGATAAAACGAGTACGACCACAAGGATGGACGAGAATGAGTGTGTATTAAACCCTTCCAAGGAAGTGCACAAGTGAAGTTTAAAAGAGGGCCTAAATGCACTAAAAACAGCCCTTAAGTTACACTTGATGGGCACCTCACCCTTGAGGGGTATTGTGGTCATTTTGTATTCTATTTTGTAATACACTATATATAGAACCTCTTAGGGTTTTTAGTCTTAGATATTTATTGATATTGAAAGTTGTAAGAAGAACATTTCTCTCTTGTGAGAAAGGCCTATGGCCGAAACATTGTAACTAGGATTTCTAACTTGAGTGTGGAATCATTCGTGTTGGATTCATGCTTGGAACGTTGGGTTCTATAGGAGGTTAAGGTCTCTCTTGTGCTCACCGAAGAGATAGGTATTTGTAGTGTGTAGTGTTAAGGGTCCAAGAGTGGAATAGCCTCTTGAGTTCTCAAGATTATACCTTCACTTTGTCTATCTATCTATCTTTACATTTTTTGTACTCTTTGTTGTTGTTCTAGTCAAAGCCGTGTGTTGTTGTTTCCATTGTGTTATAGTTCATCTTGTTCTTCATCTTGTTATCTTGATACTCTTTTTGTTAGTTTGTGGTGGCTGTTTTGGTGTCAAATACACCATTATTATCTCATATTGTCATTGTTGCAGTGAATCCAAGAGTGGTCTCCAAAAAGGTCCTCGAATCCTTAAGATTAGTGGACTGATTTGGAGTGTGTTTTTGTGTATTCCAAGTTTTT
>NW_025845608.1:0-1041 GCF_002878395.1 Capsicum annuum | reverse complement strand
ATCACCTTCCACTGGTTGAATTTGCTTACAATAATAGTTACCATGCTAGCATCAAGATGGCTCCTTTTGAGGCTTTGTATAGGAGGAGATGTAGGTCTCCGATAGGATGGTATGAAGTGGGTAAGACTCAGTTGTATGGTCCTAATATTATTCATCAGGAGATGGAGAAAGTGAAGATCATTAGAGAATGACTCAAGATTGCTCAGAGTCGTCAGAAGTCCTATGCCGATGTTCAGAGAAGAGAACTAGAGTTTGAAATTGGTGATTGGGTGTTTCTTAAGGTTTCTCCTATGAAAGAAGTTATGCGGTTTGGAAAAAAGAGTAAATTGAGCCCTCGTCATGTAGGGCCAGATTAGATTTTGAAAAATATTGGTACAGTTGCATATGAGTTAGAATTTCCTACAAGTTTGGGTTCCGTTCATCCGGTATTCCATGTATTCATGTTGAAGAAATGCATTGGAGATCATTATATGGTATTGCCAGTAGAGGGTATCAAAGTGACAGACTCCTTGTCTTACGAAGAAGAGCCCGTTGAAATTTTAGATCGCCAAGTTCGAAAGCTGAGGAGCAAAGAGATAGCCTCAGTAAAGGTACTGTAGAGGAATCAGAAAGTTAAAGAAGCAACTTGGGAGTCAGAAGATAACATGAGAATTAGATATCCTAATTTTTTTGCTTTGATGGAGGAGGATACAGAAGGTACTATTCCTATCTTATCTTTCTCAGTCCTTTATTATGCTTGAAATTGTTTCTGTCTGTGTCCCGCATCATCATTCGGGGATGAATGATCCTAAGGGGGGATAATGTAACGCCCCCCAATTTGGGCTATAATATAGATCATGATTTCAATGCGTTGTTAATCCCGAAGCCATAAAATCCTATGCCAATACGGCATGTTAATTATTGTGTAGCATGTGAATCCACTCAAACTTGAATTTAGACCATAAAGGTCCTTCATCTCAAGGACGAGTTGAAACTATTTCGATCGACTAAGTTTTAGTGGACATTGTAAAGTGTGTCAGCTTCCATCGACCATAACTCTCT
>NW_025845607.1:0-2268 GCF_002878395.1 Capsicum annuum | reverse complement strand
TTGAATTTAGTTTAGTTTGGTAACTTGTAAAGTGAATTAGTGACTTGAATGTGATTAAGTGTAGGTACTGGAACTGTGAACTTTTTATTTTAAATTCACATTAGTTTGTATTTTGTAATGTGTAATAGTGATTTGAAAATTGTTAAGTGTAGGTACTTCAGATGTGTACTTTTTATTTTGAATGTAGTTTTGTGTGGTAACTTACAAAGTTAATTAGTGATTTGAAAGTATTTAAGTGTAGGTACTTGAAATGTTAACTTTTCATTCTGAATTTATGTTAGTTTAATTACTTGTAAAGTGAAATAGTGTGTTGACAGTGATTAAGTGTAGGTACTTGAAATGTGAACTTTTCATTTTGAATTTATTTTAGTTTGGTATCTTGTAAAGTGAACTAGTGACCTGAAAGTGTTTAAGCATAGGGACTTTAAATTTGAACTTTTTATTTTGAATTTAGTTTAGTGTAGTAACTTTTAATGTAAATTAGTAACCTGAAAGTGTTTTAGTGTAGATACATGAAATGTGAACTTTTGTTTTAAATTTAGTTTAGTTTGATAACTTGTAAAGTGAATTAGTTACTTGAAAGTGATTAAATGTAGTTTTTGAAATGTGAACTTTTCATTTTGAATTAAGTTTCGTTTGGTAACTTGTAAAATTGAATTAGTGACCTGAAAATGTTTAGGTGTAGGTACTTGAAATGTGAATTTTTTATTTTGAATTTAGTTTTGTGTGTAACTTGTAAAGTGAATTAGTGACTTGAAAGTGATGAATTGAAGGTAATTGAAATTTGAACCTTTTATTTTGAATTTAGTTTAGTGTAATAACTTTTAATGTAAATTAGTAACCTGAAAGTGTTTAAGTGTAGATACTTGAAGTGTGAATTTTTGTTTTGAATTTAGTTTAGTTTGGTAACTAGAATTTTGAATTAGTGACTTGAAAGTGATTAGGTGTAGATACATCAAATGTGAACTTTTCATTTTGAATTTAGTTTAGTTTGATAAATTGTGAAGCGAGTTAGTGACTTGAAAGTGTTTAAGTGTAGGTACTTGAAATGTGAACTTTTTATTTTGAATTTAGTTTAGTTTGGTAACTTGTAAAGTGAATTAAGGACTTGAATGTGATTAAGTGTAGGTACTGGAACTGTGAACTTTTTATTTTAAATTCAGATTAGTTTGTAACTTGTAATGTGAATTAGTGATTTGAAAGTATTTAAGTGTTGGTACTTGAAATGTTAACTTTTCATTTTGAATTTAAGTTAGTTTGATTACTAGTAAAGTGCAATAGTGAGTTGAAAGTGATTAAGTGTAGTTACTTGAAATGTGAACTTCTCATTTTGAATTTATTTTAGTTTGGTATCTTGTAAAGTGAACTAGTGACTTGAAAGTGTTTAAGCATAGGTACTTTAAATTTGAACTTGTTATTTTGAATTTAGTTTAGTGTAGTAACTTTTAATGTAAATTAGTAACCTGAAAGTGTTTAAGTGTAGATACTTGAAGTGTGAATTTTTGTTTTGAATTTAGTTTAGTTTGGTAACTTGAATTGTGAATTAGTGACTTGAAAGTGATGAATTGAAGGTAATTGAAATTTGAATCTTTTATTTTGAATTTAGTTTAGTGTAATAAATTTTAATGTAAATTAGTAGCCTGAAAGTGTTTAAGTGTAGATACTTGAAGTGTGAATTTTTGTTTTGAATTTAGCTTAGTTTGGTAACTTGAATTGTGAATTAGTGACTTGAAAGTGATGAATTGAAGGTAATTGAAATTTGAACCTTTTATTTTGAATTTAGTTTAGTGTAATAACTTTTAATGCAAATTAGTAGCCTGAAAGTGTTTAAGTGTAGATACTTGAAGTGTGAATTTTTGTTTTGAATTTAGTTTAGTTTGGTAACTTGAATTGTGAATTAGTGACTTGAAAGTGATTAGGTATAGGTACATCAAATGTGAACTTTTCATTTTGAATTTAATTTAGTTTGATAAATTGTGAAGCGAATTAGTGACTTGAAAGTGTTTAAGTGTAGGTACTTGAAATGTGAACTTTTTATTTTGAATTTAGTTTAGTTTGGTAACTTGTAAAGTGAATTAAGGACTTGAATGTGATTAAGTGTAGGTACTGGAACTGTGAACTTTTTATTTTAAATTCAGATTAGTTTGTAACTTGTAATGTGAATTAGTGATTTGAAAGTATTTAAGTGTTGGTACTTGAAATGTTAACTTTTCATTTTGAATTTAAGTTAGTTTAATAACTAGTAAAGTGAAATAGTGAGTTGAAAGT
>NW_025845606.1:319-1147 GCF_002878395.1 Capsicum annuum | reverse complement strand
AATAAAGTAACTAATATGAATTTATTTTATCATATCATGATTGTTGGGAATTATGTATTTAGCTATTCATAATCATAAATAAATATACCTGTTCGGGTAGTTTTGATATTTCTGAAGTTTGTTCCTCCATAGCTTTTTCCATTGAAATATGTCTATTTAATTAACTGAGTAAAATATTTATTGTGGAATGGAGAGAGTGTTTGCTTCAACGCATGAAGGCTTGCTTTTGCAATGCCTTCTGCTTTCTTTATTTATAGAACAAAATCTGAACCTTATTTCTACAAATCTTTACACGTTTTTAAAATGTAAAACAAAAAAGCTAAAAAGTAAAAAAAAAATGGGGCTAGGCTACTAACTAGCCTACTAGCCTTTTCTTACAAATCTACAAATCTAATTATTACATCTTACGTAAAGTCTAAAACAATAATTCAAGACTTTGTACAATAATTCAACAATATCTTGTCTCTGTTGATTTTGTCATATCTGCTATATCTCCATTATTGCTTCTTATCTTATCTTTCCAGTCTGCATTTTGTCTTCTTTTATTCTAGATGTACTTCTGGAATAATGTTATCTTCTCCATTACACCTCGAACATTGGTGATCTGGATATTTGTGTCCAATTATTTTACAATATCTTGTCAGTAGTCCGTCTGAAATAAATCCTTTTTTTATTGCTCTTGCGGTAGATTGTTTTTCTGGGTTGAGTAATGTCATTATCCATTGTCTGACATCTTCCATATCTGCTTGTCGTAGCTCTTTTGAATTTGAGTAAATCATTTAATGATCTCTCGAATAATAGCTCCATATTGGGTTTCCATTAGTATAA
>NW_025845606.1:0-219 GCF_002878395.1 Capsicum annuum | reverse complement strand
TGTAGCTCTGGGGTTATGGTTTAGAAAAGTTTGTACTATGTATATATTTTCTATGTATTTCTGGATGGTGTAGTTGTAAACTTTTTTATCTTGGTTTGAGCTATCTCGGTATGTGCTAACTTGTGGGGGTATGAATAAGTGGTCTTTTTGTGTTTTTGGTGTAAATGGTTTCTCAAATATTTTATTCATATTCATATTCTGGTATCTTGGTCGATTAAC
>NW_025845605.1:450-1087 GCF_002878395.1 Capsicum annuum | reverse complement strand
TTTATAGCTTTGGGGTTAGTATTTAAAAAGGTTTGTACATTGTAGATATTTTCTATATATGTTCGGGCTGTGTAGTTGTAGGTCTTTTTGTCTTGGTTTAAACTATCTCAGTATGTGGTAATTTGTGGGGGTATAAACATGGGATCTTTTGATGTATTTAGAATATATGGTTTATCAAATAGCTTGTTTAGGTTCATATTTGTGTTTTTTCTAACTCCTTTGCGTGTACCTGCAAAAGTAGATTGGTAAACGTTATGGGTTTTAAGGAGTGCCCCAACGTCTCCTTCTAGCTCTGAAATTTTAATGTCTTCCGATTGACATAGCTCTGTGCACTACTGAGTTATCTGATTTGTAGCTATAGACTTCAGTTTATCTTCATTAGTCTTTAGCTTTTCTATTTCATTACCCATACAGTCCACTTTCATTGAAAGCGTAGTTAGGGTTTTGAATATCTTTTCTAAAGCATCATCTTCTATTATATCAGTTTGTGTAGCTTTGTCTTGATATGTAGTCTGCAATAACATTTTTGTTAGTACTAATTACTTCAATTGTGAATGTAAAATTTAATATATTCAAGACTAGTCTACGAATCTCTTTTATTGTAACTGAATTTTGTATTTTCTTTGTTAACCACCAA
>NW_025845605.1:0-350 GCF_002878395.1 Capsicum annuum | reverse complement strand
TCATTAGTCTTTAGCTTTTCTATTTCATTACCCATACTGTCCACTTTCATTGGAAGTGTAGTTAGGGTGTTGAATATCTTTTCTAGAGTATCCTCTTCTATTATATCAGTCTGTGTAGCTTTGTCTTGATATGTAATCTGCAATAACATTTTTGTTAGTACTAATTACTTCAATTGTAAATGTGAAATTTAATATATTCAAAACTAGTCTCCGAATCTCTTTTGTTGTAACTGAAATTTGTATTTTCTTTGTTAGGAACCAACGTACCTGTGTATTATCTGTTCGTACAATAAGCTTGTTATATACAATATATGGCTCAAATGCTAATAAACATTTATATAATGAGCATA
>NW_025845604.1:0-1557 GCF_002878395.1 Capsicum annuum | reverse complement strand
ATCTAATTGTATAGTATACATAGATGATATATTATTATATACAAAAACTAAAGAGGAACATTTAAAATTATTAGGACAATTTACAGATATAATAGAAAAATCGAGAATAAGTCTAAGCGAAAAGAAAACTGAAATTATAAAAAATCAGATAGAATTTTTAGGAATACAAATAGATGAGAGTTGAGTAAAAATACAACAACATATAGTACAAAAAATAATAAATTTGAAAGAAGAATTAGATGCGAAAAAGAAATTACAATAATTTTTAGGATTAGTAAACCAAGGGAATATATTCCAAAATTAGCAGAAACTTTAAAACCACTACAGAAAAAATTAAAAAAGGATCTAGAATATAACTATAATGAAGAAGATAAAAAATAAGTTTAGAATGTAAAATTACTTTGTAAAGAAGTACCAAAACTACAATTTCCAGATGAAAATAGAAAATTTATATATATAGTAGAAGCAGGTGCTAGTGAATGTAGTTATGGAGGAGTACTTAAATACCGATATGAAGCAAAAAAATTAGAACACCATTGTAGATACTACACAGGTACGTTCAATGAAACAGAAATAAAATAGGAAATAAATAGGAAAGAATTATGTTCATTATATAAATGTTTGTTAGTATTTGAGCCATAAATTGTATATAACAAGTTTATTGTACGAACAGATAATACATAGGTACGCTGGTGGTTAACAAAGAAAATACAAAATTCAGTTACAACAAAAGAGATTAGGAGACTAGTCTTGAATATATTAAATTTCACATTTATAATTGAAGTAATTAGTACTACCAAAAATGTTATTGCAGATTACATATCAAGACAAAGCTACACAGACTGATATAATAGAAGAGGATACTCTAGAAAAAATACTCAACACCTTAACTACGCGTTCAATGAAAGTGGACAGTATGGGTAATGAAATAGAAAACCTAAAGACTAATGAAGTCTATAGCTACAAATCAGCTAACTCAGCAGTGTGCAGAGCTATGTCGATCGGAAGACATTAAAGTTCCAGAGCTAGAAGGAGAGGATGGGACACTCCATAAAACCCATAACGCTTATCAAACTACTTCTGCAGGTACAAGCAAAGGAGTTAGTAGACAAAGATATCAGAACATGAATATGAATAAGATATTTGAGAAACCATTTATACCAAAAACACAAAAAGACCCCTTGTTCATACCCCTACAAATTACCACATACCGAGATAGTCTGAACCCAGATAAAAGAGTTTACAACTATACAGCCCAAAAATACATAGCAAATATCTACAGAGTACAAACTTTCCTAACCCTTAACCCAGAGCTACAAATATCAAAGAACCAAACACAAATTATATAACCCAAAAATTACAAGAATATAACAAGCTAATTGCACTATCCAAAACCAACCCAAGTTTAATAAAAACTTGTTTTGACTATGGATTATTAAATATCATATACACCCAAGACGGAGAAGAACTAACAGCTATGGAAGAATTACATAAAATATTCACCACCCATAAAAGAATAACCAAAGGAAATCTATTTTATATAAAGTGTTATACTGC
>NW_025845603.1:0-1688 GCF_002878395.1 Capsicum annuum | reverse complement strand
TACCTATTCGGGTAGGTTTGATATTTCTGAGGTTTGTTCCTCCATAGCTTTTTCCATTGAAATATATCTGTTTTTTAATTAACTAAGCAAAATATTTGTTGCGGACAGGAGAGAGTATTCGTGCTTCAACACATGAAGGCTTGCCTTGCAATGCCTTCGGTTCCTCTTATTTATAGAATGAATCAAAAGTATTGGCATTCTTTGCATGTTTTCTAAAATTCTAAAAAGAAAGTCTCCTAATGAGACAAGAATTAGTGCCATAGCCTAAAAAGTCTAAAAGGCTAAAAAAGGCTACAAGAATTATTAGTGCTATAGCCTAAAAAGTCTAAAAGGCTAAAAAGGCTAAAGATCTATTCTATACAACAATTTTACGTAAAATGTATTTAATATCTTGTCTTCTATTATTACTCCGTTGATATTTTCTCGTTGTCGTATCTGCTGTTTTTCCATATCTCCATTATTGCTTCTTATCTTATCTTCCAGCTGGCATGCTTATCTTCTTGATTCTTTTATTCTAGGTAGACTTCTGGGATAATATTATCTTCTCCATTATGTCTTGAAGATTGATGGTCTGGATATTTGTGTCCAATTATCTTGCAATATCTTGTCAATAATTCGTCTAAAATAAATCCTTTCTTAATTGCTCTTGCAGTAGATTGTTTTTCTGGGTTAACTAATGTCATTATCCATTGCCTAACATCTTTCATATCTGCTTGTCGTAGTTCTTTTGAATTTGAATAAATCATCTGATGGTCTCTTGAATAATAGCTCCATATTGGATTTCCATTGGTATAATTATTTGCTAATTCTTGAATTATTGTAGCTAGTTCAATGAGTCGTTTATTTACGTAGAAATCAGGTATCTCAATTCTGGGTATCTCTGGCTATTGCGTAATATCTTCCGGTATAATCATATCTCTGGTTAATCCTATTTTTACAACTTGTATAACTGGTTTTATTTCGTCATATAATATCTCTGCTAGTGCAGTATAACACTTTATATAAAATAGATTTCCTTTTGTTATCCTTTTATAGGTGGTGAATATTTTATGAAATTCTTCCATAGCTGTTAGTTTTTCTCCATCTTGGGCGTATATGGTATTTAATAATCCATAGTCAAAACAAGTTTTTATTAAGCTTGGGTTGGTTTTGGGTAGTGCAATTAGCTTGTTGTAACCTTGTAATTTTTGGGTTATATAATTTGTATTTGGTTCTTTGATATTTGTAGCTCTGGGGTTAAGGTTTAGGAAAGTTTGTACTCTATAGATATTTTCTATGTATTTTTGGGTTGTATAGTTCTAAACTTTTTTATCTTGGTTCAGACTATCTCGGTATGTGGTAATTTGTGGGGGTACGAACAAGGGGTCTTTTTGTGTTTTTGGTATAAATGGTTTCTCAAATATTATTCATATTCATGTTCTGATATCTTTGTCTACCAACTCCTCTGCTTGTACCTGCAGAAGTAGATTGATAAACGTTATGGGTTTTATGGAATGTCCCATCGTCTCCTTCTAGCTCTGGAACTTTAATGTCTTCCAATCGACATAGCTCTGCACACTGCTGAGTTAGCTGATTTGTAGCTATAGACTTCAGTTTATCTTCATTAATCTTTAGCTTTTCTATCTCATTACCCATACTGTCCACTTTCATTGAAAGCGTAGTTAAGGTGTTGAGTATTTTTTCTAGAG
>NW_025845602.1:0-1518 GCF_002878395.1 Capsicum annuum | reverse complement strand
GTTGTACTTATTGAGAATAATTGTTAGTATTTATTTCTAAATTAGCACAAATAATAGTACTAAACTGGCACATAGTATTATATTTCATGCAGGATTAAGTATAGTACCAATCAAGTAAATAGGGAAAATCGAAAAAAATATTTTTTAAATTTAGCAAACATGGCACCAACAACATCTTTGTAACCTTCTTTATTTTTATATTCTTTGAGTAAAGAAGAAATATCGGCTATATATGCCAAAATATTACAAACAGTAGGATACTAAGCATCAAAAAATTCAACCGCAGCTATATAAATTTTTTCAAAAAACTTAACAAGATCATTAATTACAATCCAATCAGAATCATATAACATGCAATCAGCAGAATCAGTAAATGAACCACAATATTGGTTAAAAGATAGTACAATAGGAACTCTATATTTATAGCAAATTTTTAAAAAATCATACATAGCATTCCATCTAGTTTCACATTCTTCCGGCATCAATATCGGTGCAAGTCTATTTTGTTCACATTTAAGTTTAAAGTCTCTAATTCTACTTCTACGATTACTTTCTTGAATAAAACCAATGGCAAGCCGAATTTTTTCAATATAAAACTCAAAAAACTCAAGATCATCTCTTACAATTAAATTATATATATGACATGCACACTTAATATGAAAAATTTCAGGTAACGGCGGAGATAGCTTAGATTTTAATTTTGTTATAGCAGTCTTATTGTTAGAAGCATTATCAAAAGAAATACATAAGATTTTATTTTCGATACCATAAAATTCTGCAACTTTAGCAATCGAATCAACCATAAAATCTCCAGTATGTTTACGATCTTCATCATATAAAAAAGCAAGAATACGTTTTTGCATAAAAAACTACTATCTATCTAGTGACAAGTAATAGTTAAATAATTATTTTTATTTACAGCACGCCCAAAATCAGAAGTTAGGGATATTCTACATTGAATATTTTTTAACAATATTAATAAATAAAATAATATTGTGAATGAAGTCTAAAAATATCGGTCCGACAAGTACTTCTAGGAATACCATTAAACATAGGATTATAAATTGCTTGAATATAATGAATAAAGACATTAGAAGAAGGAAAACTAAAAGGCAAACAACCCACATCTACCATTTTAGCTATTTCTTCTTGGTCCCTCAATTTATTATACTTCTTCATTACCTGACCGATTGCTGGGTCCATTCTAGTTTGCGTTGGCCCACCAACATCCGCACCACCTCGTGCAATATTTAACTCTCTTTCATGACCATCACCTATATGTCTCATTAACGTACCCGTACCCCCTTGCTTGCCTCTTCTTTTATGCTTATATATTTGTTGACAAATATTGCATTGCACCTCAGTATCTGATATACGTTCAAAAAATTGTCATGCAATGCTAGTTGTTTTATGAGCTCTTGGGGCATGGGGAGGATGGGGAGGGACATTAATTGATTCAGATCTAACATTAGCATTTCCTACTGCGGGTGTCTCACCAATATTTTCATCATCTTCGTC
>NW_025845601.1:0-1018 GCF_002878395.1 Capsicum annuum | reverse complement strand
CTATACAAGTTGTAAAAATAGGAATGACCCGAGATATGATTATACCAGAAGATATTATTCCACAACCAGAAATACCTAGAATTAAGATACCAAATTTTTATGCAAATAAGAGAATTATCGGACTATCCACAATTCTTCAAGAGTTAGCAAACACTTATCGCAACAGAAATCCCATATGGAGTTATTATTCAAGATGTAATGTAATAGTATACTCAAATTCAAAATAACTACGAGAAGCAGATATGGAAGACGTTAGGCAATGGATCTTGACTTTACTCAATCCAGAGAAAAACCCTATTGCCAGAGCCATTAGAGAAAAATTTATTTTGGAAGAATTATTAACCAAATATTACAAGTCAATTGGACATAAATATCCAGACCATCAATGTTCAAAATGAAATGGAGAAGATAATATTGTCCCAGAAGTTCAACTGGAATAGAAGAAGATAAAAGCGACAGCTGGAAGATGCAAGATATGAAGCAATAATGGAGATACAGAGCAATAAAAAGAAGATAACTACGGATAAAGAAAGAAGACAAAGAAAGTAATTCAAGGAGAAAAAGAAATATGGAAGATTTAAAATAGCTAGATAGCTTTACGTAAATATCATGTAACTAGCCTTAGGCTTTTTGACTTTTCTTAGTCTTTTATGGCAAGTAGTGCCATTATTAGATTTTTGGCAAGTAGTGCCATTATTAGATTAGACATTAGCTTTAAGACTTTGCAGAAATGTTTTTCTTACTTTTGTAAAGTAGCTGACAGATGTAAAGAAAAACCGTGTATGCATTTTCATTTCTAAGAATATAAATAAACGAGCACTTGCTCAGATGAAGGCAAGCCTTCATACGATTGAAGCAAAAAACTCTCTGTTGTCTACAACAAATAATTTGATTATTTAAAAAATAGGTATATTTCAATGAAAAAATCTATGGAGGAACAAAGCTTAGATTATCAAAACTACCAGAACAGGTATATTCATTTACTATTATGAATAGCTAAATTCATAAATTCCTAACA
>NW_025845600.1:0-1516 GCF_002878395.1 Capsicum annuum | reverse complement strand
TTATTAATGTGCTCTATGATAAAAAAGACTCAAAAGTCACTTCCTACTTATATTTATTAATTACCTCATTAACTCAACAATTTTCTTATATTTATTCTATATCAAAAAATAATCACTTCTATCCTTAATTTTCCGATTTCTCTCTAAAAAGTTATATTTTTGAGTTTTCCTCTACTCCAAAATAGTGAAATGTTGAATTATCGTCGATCAAATATGCTATTATATACAAGAATTATATTTTTTGGGTGTGTTAAAATATGAAATTAATTTTTTTGGATAGTGATTCATCATAGTTTTCGATTAGTGTTTCAATTAGGATATTGAGGAGACTCATATGCACAAATACGTTTCATATTATAATTAATGGAGTAAAAAATCACAATTTAATTTAGGAGCACTCCTAAATTAATATAAGAAAATATATTCTTTTAGGAACACTCCTAAAAAAATATAATTCTTGTATATAGTAGTATTTGATCGACGATAATTCAACATTTCACTATTTTGGAGTAGAGAAAAACTCAAAAATATAATTTTTTTAAAGAGAAATCGGATAATTAAGGATAAAAGTGATTATTTTTTGATATAGAATAAATATAAGAAAATTGTTAAGTTAATGAGGTAATTGATACTTCTTTTTAATTTTTTTTTTATGTAAAATGTAAAAATTTATTAGAAAAAATAAATTATTTGAACTACATAAAATATAAATAAATTTAACTAATAAAAAAATTCATAATTATCATATGTAAAAAAAGAAAAGAGTAGAAGTGAAGGGATATTTGTGGAAAAAGGAATTGTGAGTGGGGGACCACTACTATAAAAAAAGTTAAGAACGTAACTTTTTGTTATGTTGAACAACTCTTTTTTTTAGAACTTTTTTAATTGATTTGACAATAAATATTTCTTATGTTTTACAAAAAAAATGTAAAATGTAAGAAATTCTTATGTTTTTGTAAAAGTCAACTCCATTAGTTGACCGTTAAGAAAAAAGTATAAAATGTAATAAATTATTACGTTTAGCCTATTTTGGTAACTTTTTAAATAGGTGGCCTATTTTGATCACTTTTTAAATTTCGTGGCTCATTTTGGTTCCGAGTTCGTGTTGAAAAGCAATTTAAAATACTAAAGGTCAAATGTTTTTAGGAGAACTCAAACATTTGTCCTCTTGTCTAAGGTCTTGTATTAAAGACTTGTCTTCAATTTTAATTAAATTAATTTAGTTATTACTAATTATTGCTTAATTTGAATAAACAAATGACTAACCTGTTATAAACATCTATTGCAATAGATGACTAACTTGTTGTAACAAATAGATAATCTTTTAAAAAATAATTAAAATACTAGGGAACTCAAATATTTTTAGGAGAACACAAATGTTTGTCCCATTGTCGTAGAGACGTCTTTAATTTTAGCTAAATCAATTTAGTTATTACTAATAATTACTTAATTTGAATCAACAGATGACTAGCATGTTGTATCAGATGATTCATCTATTGGAAATTATCAAACAGAT
>NW_025845599.1:0-5215 GCF_002878395.1 Capsicum annuum | reverse complement strand
AGTGTTAAAATTGAGTTTGGAGGACAAGTTAAGGGGGGAAAAGATGTCTTTTCTCTTTATTTAAAGAAACATGGATTCATTCCTTCAAATATAAACTCCCTTATTCATTTTTACTTATCATATTTCGCTTTTCGAGAGTCATGTTTAATAAATTTTAAAGTCAAATTGAAGTGGATTAGTTTATTATTTAAAATTTAAAATTTAGATATTCAAAAATTATACGAAAAATATTATAAGTTGTTATTGAATATGATGAAAAAATATAGAGAAAAGACATGTTTTCCCCCCTGAACTTGTCCTCAAAACTCACTTTAGCACTTAAATTTAACTTCCATTTATTTACCCCTCTTAACATCTTTAAAGTGTATAATTTTACCCCTCAAGTTGATGTAGAACTTTAAAAAAAAAAAGATAAAAAAAGTGTTTTTCTATTAAAAAACTGATATGATCCCACTTTTTTTAATTATATATAGATTGAGAGAGAGACAAACCCACCCCTTACCTCTCACCCTACCCAATCTTCATCTTCTTCATAAGCTCTCCACCCACCCCGTTTCTTGTATTTCTTCTTACACCCCACCCCAATTCCCTTTCTCTTTCTCCTAATTCTCCATCTCTACTTCTATTATCTTCATTAATTTTTTCTAGAAAAAAAAAATATTTATGAAAAGTTATGAATTTTAATGGGTTAGAAAATAATTTTGGTAAAGAAAGTCTTTCAATACATGATTGTTGAACTAAATTACTTATGTGAATTTTTAAGAAATCTGTTGTTGAATTTATGAGGTTGTCTTTTGTATCCATTATTATTGAACCTTGAAAAAGTTTGAAGACAAAAAAAATGAGTGTCGAATTCATAGTTGATGTTCAAATTGATTATTGAGGTTTTCCGATGATGATGTGAAGTTGTATGGGAATGTATGTGAATTTTTTCTTCTTAATATATATATATGAAATTATTTTTAAAAAATACTTTTTCTTGCGTGGCTCCGACGTGGCAGTGTCGTGGCGCTAATTTGTCGGCGTGTGTGTACACTTTCTATTGTGAGAGTAATATTCAGTTTTGAAGGGTGAAATTAATACATTTTAAAGATATTAAGGGAGTAAATAAACGAAAGTTGAGTTTAAGTGTTAAAGTAAGTTTGAATGATAAGTTCAGAGGATAATATATCTTTTCTCAAAAAATATATTTTAAAATATTGATCAAAATTTATTTAGTTTGACTCTCTTGAAGCGAAAAGTAATAAGTAAAAATGAAAGAAAGGAAGTATATATTTTTTTCTTTAATTGGTACAGACATGAGACATGTACCAGAAATCCTAGATCCAATTATCTCAAATATGCATATTTGTTCACATTATTAGTTTATTAATGATTTGATATATAAGTTAAAAATAATAAATAATAGAGATAATTTTATTATATTATTTTTTAAATATAATATTTTAAAAAATGCTTTGAGTGATGAATCGTATTTAATTCTAAAAGTAAAACAAATGGAAATAGATAAATTATCTATTGATTTTTTAAATTTGATAAATATTACTCCTTCCGTCCCAAATTGAGATGAAAAATTGATTAAGAAAAATAATTAATAATATGCCTAGTTTACCATTGTACTCCTATTAAATAATATTTACATTTTAATTTGAAGAAAAAGTAATTAATGCAAATGGTAAAACATGAAATTTTTTTTTTGCCTCTTTTTGATTAATGAAAAAAAGATAAGTAAAATGAGAAATCAAATTAAAAAATTTGAGATGGATAATTTGGAACAAAGAAAGTATTAGATATTTATTTTTAATGTAGTAAATAAATAAAAAGGAACGAAAAACGTAACATGAAAGAGATATTAGTTGACCTTGCTTGCAGACCAACTTACTTTTCTCATTTTCCCCCTTAAAAGCCATCACCATGTTTTACTTGCTCTCTTACGGGTTGTTTGGTAGAGTGTATTGATACGTTAATGCATGCATTAGTTTATTGTGTATTAGTAGTACCTTGTTTGGCATACCTTCTTATCATATGTATAAGTATTAGTTATACACTCTATTGTGTATTGAGGTGTGCCTCAAAATTTAAGACATTAGTAATGCAATGAATCTAAAGCATGCAATAACATGCTTAAAGACCTTATTATCCCTAAAAAAAAAAAATTTATATTTTTTCCAACATATATATTGAGGGTATTCTGTTAAAAAAGATATATTTTTTTAAATTATGTAATTCATATATTTTTTATTACATCGAACCAAACACTACATAAGAAAAATATAAGTATAACTAATGCAAACATAACTAATATAAACATTATTAATACATCATATTTTGTATTATTATTATGCACTCTACCAAATGACCCCTTATTTTATTTTATTTTATGTGATATTATTTCTTAATTTGTCTAAAAAGTTACACATATGTTTATTCAGTAAATAATTTTAAACTTTTATTTTGTTCTTACTGAGAAATTTTTATAGTCATACATACAAAACTATTGAGAGCATAAATTTTGGTATTTTTTTTTTGTTTTTAAAAAATTTCATGATGAATCAAATTACGTCATTAAAACAAAAGAAACATGATATGTATCTCAAAAATGGATTTGAACTCAAGAAATTTTTGGTACATATCTAATTGTATCATGTCATTGTCACGTAATTTGTAGCATACTATATGTATCTAATTCAATTATAGAGTACCAATTTGTAACATTTCCGATCATTTTACTTTATGAAATGATGGACAAAAGTCACTTTAGGGTACAGTAAAGAAACAACTTTTGTGGACATAATTTATTATTTGACTAAAGAAAAAACAACTTTTGTTAACATAATTTATCATTGACTTTGACATAATATGGCATTGAAAATATGAAATTGACATAATTATACAAGCAACGAGGGCTGAAGTTTTTATGAAGAAAAATCAAAGCTCATTCATTATCTAATTGAAGTTTTATTTAGCTCGACATCGATCCCAGCCGCAATCAAAGTTAAAATTTAAATTTTATAGATTCTAAATTTTAGGATACCAACATCAATAGCGACGTCACACTCCTTCCTTTAGAATAACGACATCATATATCAATAATTGCATTTTAAATTTAATTTTTATATTTACTCTATTTTGAAATAATTAAATTATTGAGATATGGTATACCCTTAAAGAAAAATATCTAAAGACATAATTTATAGATTACTTTCCACTTTTACCTTTTCAATAATGCTTAACTTATTCTCCTAGAAAATATAAAGTATTTACTAACCTCATTAAATAAAAGGGTAAATATAGAAAAAAGTTTCAACAATTCTCTTGAACTTTAAAAAATTTACTTATTTTGAACGCTAAAAAGTACCTCAACAATTCAATTATTTTGAAATGATTTAGTGAATTTTTTAATACAAACATAGGTCATGTGGCCTTTATTCCAATAGAAGATCTAGCGTTGCTTATTCGGTACACATGTTGCAACAAATTTTGAAGTGAAGAAAACGTAAAATGCAATCACAAATAAAATATAATGAAATAAAGATCTTCTATCTTGATTATCTTCGTAATTTAAGGGTTGAAGCAATGTATTTCTCAATTAGGATAATGCGATTTTAATTTTTATGAAAGGAGAATTTTGTGCCTTTTCTTGAAATATTTGATTGTCAAGAAGAGTCTGGTCACATCTTAATATCTTTATTAATTTTTCATTAGTCTATGAAAGAATAGGTTGGCTTTTACATACCCATGAGCTAGGATTAGGATAAAGTAGCATTAAAGAATCCTAATAAAATTGGACTCACATGGATGATTTTTATAAAATTTTGATGTCTACAAGTTACAACACATTTGAACTAATATTTTCCTAATTAATCCTTACTTTAGCCTCTTTGGCCTCTGTCACGTTAGTGCTCCCCTCATCCAAGGGTTAATTATAAGGTTATCAAATGAGGGTAATTAGGAAAAAATAGATAGTTCTAGGGTGTACTGATTACTGAACAAACGTACCTAAGTAAAGGATTATGACTTTCATCAGGTAAAATAGCAAACATCATCTATATCTATAATTTATAATCTATATCTATATCTATAATATATTAAAAATGTGAAGCCCTTTAGAAAAGTAATTTGAACTTTTTGCCCTTCATTAAAATACTCTTCAATAGATAAAATCATCTTTTTACTGTTTTTCTTTAAATAATTATTATTAAATTATTATTCAAATATTTAGAATATAGAAGGAAATAAATAAATAAAGAAGAATCTCATATCAAAAAGGAATTAAACGAAATGTATAAAATTTTTCGTTAGCAACTTTTTAGGAAAAACCCTATTTATTGGAAGGAAAAAAAATAAGAACCAAAATTTATATATTAAAAAAGAGAAATCGTATGGTTGATTTTTAAGGAAAAACTTTTAGGATCCAACACCGTTTTAGGAAAAACTTATTTATGGAAAGGAAAAAAAATAAAAACCAAAATATATATTAAAAAAAAACGTATGACATTTTTTTATTTAAAAAAAAAACTTTTCGGAACCAATATATATAGCTTAATATACAGTATTATATTTTGTTTTGTAGTGATCAATTAGAAAACTAATCCTAAAATAGGATAGAGAAATACTCATAAAATAGGACCGTATTAAGAAAATACTTCTATAAATATTGAGATGTACGTTAAACTAGAGAAGAAATCGATTTACTTATTGGGAAAATATGATTGATGCTCACTTAACTTGATTTGATTGCATGTCTAGATTGGTAGATGCTTAATAATAGAATTCAACGTATATGCGCACACACACACACACACACACATATATATATATATATATATATATATATATCTTCTTTATTTTTATTCAAGTAATTTACAGGTGGCAGATGAATGTCGGTCGGCTTTGAAGATTCTTTTTTAGGTAAAGGTTAGGTTCAATTGTATTATTTTTATATCTCTATTTTGAGATTTTTTTTGTGTGTGCAAAGGTTAAGTTTAGTTGTATTATACTGATATTTCTATTGTCGTATTATTTAGTTATAGTTTACATATGGTATGAGTGTCAGCCGGCTTTGAGAAAATTTTTTGGGTAAAGGTTAGACTTAATTATGTTGTTTTGATGTCTCTATCATCGTATTGTTTTGTTGCAGTTTACAGGTGGTAGATGAATGTCGATAAATTTTGACAATTTTTTTGGACAAAGGTTAGATTTAATTAAATAAATT
>NW_025845598.1:0-1624 GCF_002878395.1 Capsicum annuum | reverse complement strand
TGAGTGACACAAGTCTTAATAATTGAGTGGATGTGACAATTACTTTATTAAGCATTAAAAAAGTAAGAAAAGTTTGAAAATAACCCACAAGTTTTTTAATTTACACTTTGATTCAATGTAAAACCTAATATAACTAGAAATGGAGGGAAAAAAAAGGCATGTTTCTCTCTCTTCTCATTTATTGGAGTTTTCTCTCTCTTCGTGATTTTTGTTGTTCATTGTTATTGTTGCTTTATTCATCATCTTCTTCTTCATTATCATCAACTTGTTCTTCATTATCATCTCTTCTTGTTCATCATCATCATCTTCTTGTTGTTGAACATTGTTGTTACCGCTACTATTGCTACTTGATCAAATTTTTTTAAGTCAAATTTTATTCGTATATCACTGGAGAATTTCTTATAGGTGATTTTAGTAAGTAAAATTATAATTTTTAGTTGAATTTCTCATCTGGGTGTATCTGCTACTGCTGTTTTTTCAACACTAGATAAAACATGTAACGTGAATCCAACAGATGAGCAATCTGTTGCACAGATAAGTAACTTGTTGCAACATATTGACTAATCTGTTGTAACATATTGAGTAATCTGTTGCAACATATTGACTAATCTGTTGTAACATATGAGTAATCTGTTGCAACATATATGACTAATTTGTTGCAACAGATTACTCATCTGTTGGATTTGTATTATAGTGTTGTAACATGAATCCAACATATGGGTCATTTGTTACAACAGATTAGTCATACGTTGCAACAGATTACTTACTTGTTGCAATAAAAGACTCATATATTGGATTCATGTTGCAGGTTCTATCTATTGTAGCAGTAGCAAATATACCAAATAAAAAATTCAACAAAAATCATAATTATACTTACAAATCACCTATGAAGTAATGTCCAAGTGATATACGAACAAAATTTGACCTAAAAAAATTCTAAAAATTTCAACAAGGACACAACGAATAAGTGAAACAAATGAAAAATTTCATGAAACAAGTAAAGAAGACAAAAATAGTGTATCATACATCAAATGCAAAAGGATCGAAGGGACAAACGTTTGAGTTCTCCTAAAAATATTTAAGTTCCCTAGTATTTTAATTGCTTTCTAATGGATAACCCATCTATTATAACAGATTTTCTATCTGTTTGATAATTTCCAACAGATGAATCATCTGTTGTAACATGTCAATCATCTGTTGATTCAAATTAAGCAATTATTAGTAATAACTAAATTGATTTAGCTAAAATTAAAGACAAGTCTTTAAGACAATGGGACAAACATTTGAGTTCTCCTAAAAATGTTTGAGCTCCCTATTATTTTAATTATTTTCCAATAGATCATCTATTTTTGCAACAAGTTAGTCATCTGTTGCAATAAATACTTATAACAGGTTAGTCATTTGTTGATTCAAATTAAGCAATTATTAATAATAATTAAATTGATTTAACTAAAATTGAAGTCAAGACATTAGACAAGGGGAAAAACATTTGAGTTCTCCTAAAAAATATTTGAGCTTTAGTATTTTAAAATATTTTTCAACACATATTTTGTCTATTTAGTAATTTCCAACAGATGAGTCATATGTTGCAACAACTTAGTCATCTGTTGCAACAGATGTCTAT
>NW_025845597.1:0-4524 GCF_002878395.1 Capsicum annuum | reverse complement strand
TTTTATTTATAAGTTATATATAAATAATTATAATATATCAACAACAAAAACAACAAACCCAGTATGTTCCCACACAGTGGGGTCTGGGGAGGGTAGAATGTATGCAGTCCATACCACTACCTCCGAAGGAGTAGAGAGACTGTTTCCGATAGACCCCCGGCTCAAGACAAAGGACCGTAGACCAAAAGAAGAGCAACATGATAAAGTAACAAAGAAACAACATCCACAAAAATGAAGTATAATCAACAAACCAAGGATCACCCTCCCCCAAAACTAGAACTACCCACCAAGCTATTCTTAACCCTCCTATCTACGGACTATCACTCGACCACACAGCTTAGCCCTCAAGCTTAATACTTTTCCTCCAAACCTTCTTATCAAGGGTCATGTCCTCAGTAAGCTTTAACTGCTCCATGTCACATCTAATGACTCCTCTCCAGTACATCTTCGGTCTACCCCTACCTCACTTGAAACCCTCCAAGGCCAGCCTCTCGCACCTACGAACTGGGGCATCTGTGCCCCTCCCCATCACGTGGCCAAACCATCTCAACAGCACTTCTCGCAACTTATCCTCCATCTAAGCCACTCTTACCTTCTCCGGAATATTCTCATTCCTAACCCTGTCAGCCCTCATAAATCCACACATTCAATGCAACATTATCATTTCCGCCGCCTTCAACTTTTGGACATGAGAATTCTTAACATGCCAATATTCCGCCCCATATAACATGATCGACCGGACTGCAGCTCTATAGAATTTACCTTTAAGCTTGAGAGGCACCTTCTTATCGCATAAAATTCCCGAGGCGAGCCTCCATTTCAACCACCCTGCCCCAATACGGTGGGAAACATCCTCATTAATCTCTCTATTCTCCTGGATCATAGACCCAAGATACTTAAAACTATCCCTCTTACAAATCGCCTGCGACTCCAACTTCACCACACCTCGTCCTTCTGCCTCGATCATTAAACTTGCACTCCAAGTACTCCGTCTTGGTCCTACTCAACCTGAATTCTTTAGATTCTAGAGTTTGTCTCCAAACCTCTAGCTTATCATTAACACCTCGGCGAGACTCATCAATCAAAATTACATCATCCGCAAAAAGCATACACCAAGGTACCTCCCCTTGTATATTCCGCGTCAATACATCCATCACCAAGGCGAATAAAAATGGACTAAGCGTCGATCCCTGGTGCAACCCTGTCAAGACCAAAAAATATTTGGAGTCCCACCGTTCTTACCCTAGTTTTCTCCCCCTCATATTTGTCTTTAATCGAATAAATATACTTCACTAGGATCCCTTTCGCCTCTAAGCATTTCCAATTAACCTGCCTAGGGACCTTGTCATACGTCTTTTTCAAGTCAATAAACACCATGTGCAGGTCCCTCTTCCTCTCTCTATACTTTTCTACCAACCTCCACACTAGGTGAATTGCCTCAGTCGTCGAGCGAACAGGCATAAAACCAAATTGATTCTCTGAAATAGGCGCTATCTTCCTCAACATCCACTCCACCATCCTCTCCCAAATCTTCATCGTATGACTCAATAATTTAATACCACAGTAGTTGTTGTAACTCTGAATGTCACCTTTTGTTCTTATATAAAGGAATCATCGTGCTCCATTGCCACACCTCGGACATCTTAGCGGTTATGAAAATGCTGTTAAACAAATGTGTTAGCCACCTCAATCCTGCTCCGCGAGCAAACTTCCAAAAATCCACTAGAATCTCATCGGACTCCGTCGCCCTGCACCGATGTATTTTGCGAATAGGCTCACAGATATCTTCCATCTTAAAACGCCGGCAGTAGCCGAAATTGCGAGATTTTTTGGTGTTCTCCAACTCCCCTAACACAATATCCCTGTCCTCTACATCGTTCAAGAGCTTATGAAAATACGACTGCCATTTTTTCTTAATTAGAACGTCCTCCACCAGAACTTTGCCATCTTCTCCCTTAATGCACTTCACTTGGTCCAAATCCCGACCCTTACGCTCCCTAGTTTTGGCAAGCCTATACAACCTCTTTTACCTGCCTCTCTCCTCTAATCTCGAATACAGTCTCTCAAAAGTTGCTATCTTAGCAGTTATAACTGCTAACTTAGTATCTTTCTTAGCTAACATGTACTCTTCCCTTCTCACCCATTTCTCATCTTTATCCTTACTCTCAACCAACTTAATGTAAGTTGCCTTCTTCGTCTCCACCTTCTTTTTAACTTCTTCATTCCATCACTAATCCCCCCGATGCCGATCAGACCAGCCCTTCGAGACACTCAAAATCTCTCTAGCAGTTTCCTTAATACACCCCACAGCCCTATCCTACATACTATCCACGTCTCCCTAACGCTCCCACGCCCTATCTTTTCTAACTTTGCCTCTATCTCTAAAGCACTGACCGGAGTTAGGCCACCCCACCTAAATCTAGGTCGACCCTCCCCACCCTTCCTCTTCTTGACCATCTTTATAACCTAATCCATCACCAGGAGTCTATGTTGGGTCATAAGATTCTCATTCGAAAAAACCTTACAATCCTTACACAGATCTCTATCCCCCTTCTTAAGCAACAAAAAGTCCATTTGAGTCTTGGTTATCCTACTATAAAAAGTAACCAGATGCTCCTCTTTCTTCGAAAAGTTAGAATTCACTACCACCAACCCAAAGGCCCTCGCAAAATCCAAAAGATTAGATCCCTCGTCATTCCTATCCCCCAAACCAAAGCCTCCATACACATCATCGTACCCTATCGGCAAATGCCTGATGTGCCCATTGAAGTCCCCTCCTATGAAAATCTTCTCCGAACTAGGCACGCCTCGAATCACCTTGTCCAAAACCTCCCAAAATCTTCTCTTCTCCTCCTTGCCCAGGCCCACCTGAGGTGCATAAGCACTACAGACGTGCACCGTAAACCCCCCAATGACCAACTTAATAGTCATCACCCTATCACTAACCCTATTAACCTGCACTACCTACCCTCTAAGCTCTTCGTCCACTAAGATACCTACTTCATTCCTGCGTCTCTCATTACCTGAGTACCATAACTTATATCCATCCATATTCCTAGCCTTAGAACTACCCATTTAGTCTCTTGGACACACACAATATTGATCTTTCTCTTCCTAAGAATCTTAACTAGCTCTATCGACTTACCCTGAAGGGTCCCTATGTTCTATACCCCTACCCTCAACTTATCATCTCTCGACTCTTCTTTCCTAAAACCCCGGCTTCCGCATCTAACTTTAACCCAACACCAGGCCCCGATCCCACCCACAGCCCCCCAAGCCCCACAGGACATAACTCTAGTTCACCATTTACCACCCCAGCCACTGCTCACCAGATGTACCAGAAAGGTTCAAAAACAGCAAAATAATAAAAAAACCCTCAAAGTATACAGTAAATCCAAATTTTAAGAACGATAGCTACAAGAAACCCACTTAACAGATAGAAAATCCCACACAAATTACAGGCAATGCAAATACCAAAAAAATTACACGAATACAATATAATAAAATAAAATCAAGTTCAAGGGTTAGAAGTCACCAGGAGTAATCCTGCTATTGCTAGATACTACAATTTTGATGTCGAAAATTGTTGCCGGAATAGGTTCGTCGGAAAAGATACCACCAGAATTTCGTCGGTGCGTCTTCTTGCAGTTGCCGGACGCTGGTCATTGGTTGTCGTCGAACCAACTATTTTCACTGGTTCAGACCTGTTCGGCCTTTAAAAAGGTGCTCGAAGGAGAGAGTGTCGGGGAGAGGGAGAACTAGAGACTGGGGAAGTAGAGATCGAAGGAGAGAGAGTAGACCTTACCTATTCGGGGGCGTCAACACCATCGCCGGCGACGGAGTTGGAGTCGCCGGTAGTCAAAAGTGACTGTTAGATTGGAAATAATTATAATATATATATATATATATAGATAATTTATCGGTTCGGTTTGGTTATTTTCACGGTTTCTTTTAAGTAAAACCATAACCAAACCAAATAGCATCGGTTTTTTAAAAATTTAAAATCAAACCTAACTAAACCGAACCAAACCGATTTAAATATATATAATTTATCGGTTCGGTTTGGTTATTTTCACAGTTTCTTTTAAGTAAAACCATAACCAAACCAAATAGCATCGGTTTTTTAAAAATTTAAAATCAAACCTAACTAAACCAAACCAAACACCATTTTTTTTTAAATCGGTTTGGTTCGGTTCACGGTTCGATTTGGTTTTTAACCAAAACCATGAACACCCTTATCTACATCTACTTTCAAAATACTGAAAATTAATAAAATTAATTGAAAAACTAGATTATAACTATTATTTTCTGTATAAAAATTTAAATTTTATTTATATATATGTATATATTATGTTGGTCTGATTCGGGTTCGGTTTGACCTTTTTTGGTTAACACCAAACCAAACAAAGAATGATCGATTTTTTTTTCTAATGCCAAACCAAATCATAAGTCGATTTTTTTTCTCAATTTGATTTGGTTCGCCGATTCGATTTGACTGTTTGGTCTGTACACCCATAACAAAAA
>NW_025845596.1:0-3780 GCF_002878395.1 Capsicum annuum | reverse complement strand
GTAATAAGTTGGTGGTGGTGGTGGAGACTTGTAGTAAATTGGTGACTTGTAATATTTCGTTGGTGAAGGTGACTTGTAGTATTTAGATGGAGCAGGTGATTTGGAATATTTTGTTGGGGATGGTGACTTGTAGTAATAGTGTGTTGACGGAGTAGGTGACTTGTAGTACTTTGTGGGTGACGGAGACTTGTAGTACTTTGCTGGTGATGGGGACTTGTGGTAGTTCTTTGAAGGAGTAGGTGACTTGTAGTAATACTTTGAAGGTGTAGGTGACTTGTAATACTTTGTTGCAACCGGTGACTTATAATAATGCTTTGAAGGAGATGGATAATTGTAGTAATGCTTTGAAGGAACATGAGCTTTGTAGTAATGTTTTGAAGGAGCACGTGGCTTATAGTACTTTGTTACAATGGGCGACTTGTAATATTTTGCTGGGAAGTGTGATTTGTAATATTTTACTGGTGATGGTGACTTGTAATTGGCGTGCTTTGAAGGTGCTGGTGATTTGTAGTAGTAGTGTGATGGAGAAGGCTTCTTGTAATAAGGGGTGGGTACGTGATACTTGGATGGATATGGTGATTTGTAGTATTTGTTAGGGTTGTGTGAAGGTGAGGGAGAAGTATACTCATAAGAGTAATCAGCAACAACGGTGCTGACTACTATGCAAATTGCCAAAGCAGGTGTCAGAAAGGACCATTGGCCCAACTTTCCTAAGTTTTTCATTTTGCTTGGAACAAATTACTATATACTTAGAGAAGTGAAGGATAGAACTAAGACTCTGTGTTGCATAGCTGAGTAGGGAGCTCTGGTTTTTATAGAGCAAGGTGAAATCCTTCTCAACATTAATGTAATAGCTTCTTAGTTGCCCACTTGCCCACTAAACTTAGAGCAATGCCCAAATAAAGACTTTAATCAGTACTAAGTGGGAGGCATTATCTGCTGAGAAATGATAATTTGAATACAATATTGAAAATAAAAATAAAGAGGATATATATATACACCAGAAAGTAGTTAAAGATTGACTATTTCATAACAATAAACAGAAAAAAGAAATGAGGGCCTTTTCTTTGTCGTTTTCTCAAAGCCAGAATCTGTAACTTGGCTTATAATCTAGAGTTTGAACAAAAATGCAACAGCTATCAGCACTGGGCTCCTCTCTCTATATAAGATCACGTCAAAGCTACCAGAAAACACAGAAATTCTGAAAATTATTACAAAATGTTTATGTTATAAATTTGCTAAAATGTGTAAAAATCTAAGAAATGCTACACATATTGCCAGTTTTGTTTGGCTTCAGATAACTCTTTTCTGATTAATACAACAAGAAACCTAGTTGGATAATAATATTTTACTGTTATCTGATAAGTTTAAGTGACTTTGATTGCAGAATTTTATTTGGGTAACCAACTTCTTGATCTTTTTCACTTCGCCTCATAAAAACTAAAATTTCACACTACTTGGTCAGATGTGTTTTAAATTAACGAATGAGGCAGTAACCCCTCGCATTCTCTCGACCAGATAAAAACCAGGCAAGAGAAGTGGAGCATAGTGCTATGCCAAACACCTTGCTGAAGTGTTCTCTGCAGGACTTCTTGAATGATGCTCCCCATGATCACCCTTTTCGGAGAAAAAAAGCAAATTCCTACGAGTCTCTTCTAAAATTAGCATATGAATTGCTTATTCAAAAAAAAAAAAAAGCATTAATAGCCTGTAGCTAGACCTTTAGGATAATATTTTGTTCTTTTACATGTACAAATACAAGATTAGAAGTAACCACATCAGGTAGGATGTGCACACGGATAGAGGAAAAAAGAAAAAGAAAAAATGGCATGCTATAGTAGAAGTAGTTGGTTTGATCTATGTCCTACTCCTAAGTGGAAAGCGACTGCAGATGTACACAACATGAAAACTGAATGTGTTAAGGAGGAATAAGATAGAACAAAAATCATATGGCGGAAAGTTCCCTTAAAGATTCTACAATATCTTGGAGTTCATATGGATTTAGTGAAGAACATAACACAAGCCTAATATCCATATAGTTGTGTGCACTGAAGCCACTTAGCCGAGGCAAAGCACGAAACCTGTTTCGCACTTAGCTAAATACATCTTGGTACACTTACGTTAGGCCGGTGTTGACATGAGTCTTCTTTGTTTTGGGAGGAAGTATATGGCAGAGTAGGGATAAGTATGAAAATTAAAGAATCCTTAATGGTGGAGAACCCATCATTCTTCCTAAAAGACAAATTATTAAGTATTGGAATGAAAAACAAATATAGAGCGCGAAATGGTGAATCAGGACTCATATAGGCGACCAACTACTGGCCTTGAAGATAATTGTTATAACCTAAATCAGGACAACGTATGCCACAGTCCCTAAAGAGGACTAACTCTGAACATCAAACAATGACAACTAACGGAGACTATTGGCAGGGTAATGGAACCTAGGCTTTTCAAGCAAAATATTTTATGCCTTAACAAATTACTCCAAGCCTAAGAATCTATCAATGGGAAATGTATAAGTATTTAAAATCCTAAAAATCACATCAACTTAAAATACTTAAAGCTGTTACCTTTACCCCTTTACTAGCTTGATAACAAATCTGTACGGTTTTAGATATATATACTTCATCCGTTTCAATTTGTTTGACTTACTTTCAATTTTAGTCCATCCAGAAAAAATATCTCAATTTCAAGACTAGAGGACATTTTAATACATCATAACTATCTTTAGTTTAAGGCTACAAATTCAAAAGTCTCTTTTACTTTGTTAAACTCTGTGAAGTCGAAACTAAAACAAACAAAATAAAATGGAGCGAGTACATCAACACTAACATGCAAATGCAGGGGAAAAGTCAAATTTTGGAATAAGCTCGAAACCGAACGAACGATTACAATGATTGAAATAGCTCGGAAAACTGTGAAAGAGTAGGAAAGGAAAGGGAAAGAACCTACAGACTGAAAGATACATAGGAGCAATAAGAAGGGAGTCACTGACATAGCAAGCGGGGGAGCAGCTACCGGCACCGGTGGTTCTTTTCCTAAAAATAATTTTCACGGTAAATGCTGTATTTTAATAAGGTGTTTTAATTTAGTTTTATATCTTTTGAAATATTTCCAATGGATGAAGCTTTTTAGAAAAAGAATATTTATGTCTAAAGTAAAACTATCTTCATTCCTTTATTCTTCTGGTTAGTTTATATAATTTTATTTTCTTAAAAACTGATAAGTACAATTATAATCCATATTCACAGCAGTAGCCAGTAAGTCAAAAAGGAATTTGTGTTGAAGCATCGATCCATGACTATATCTTGCACCTTTCCTCACTCTTTTTTTTTTCCCATGTTAAACAATACTTGAGAAGAAAATGCTCTAGAGAAATATTAGACAAAAAGAAGATAATATTTGAGCAAATTAGAATTCTTGATAAATTACACCAAAATAGAATCTTGATACAATAAGCCAAAATAATGGAAATCTCAAATGATAAATATCACGAATTATTAGAACAAAAGAACACACAGCATGCAAGCCGATCATTTTGGGAAGCATACATAAAATTTTGGAAAAGGAAACGGTAATACTCTGATGGAGGATGAAAAGGAGTTAATAAATCATGAAGATGGTGGAAAATGATTCAAGAGAAGGATTTGAATACTAATAGTAGGTTGGTGGGGGAGATGGTGATGGGGTGAAGATGGTGGAAAATGATTCAAGAGAAGGATTTGAATACTAATAGTAGGTTGGTGGGGGAGATGGTGATGGGGGTGGAGGTGAAGCATA
>NW_025845595.1:1033-2779 GCF_002878395.1 Capsicum annuum | reverse complement strand
TGGTCGATAGTGGCTGCTTAGCTTTCCACCTACTCCATATATCCAACGGCTCCCCCCCTAAAATAAAGGTGACTCAACTAGAGTTTGTGCGCACGACGTGCGCTCCGAGACTTGTTATGGAAAGAATGATCCGGGTTATGCACACGATGTCAGATATAAAAGAGGTAACACATAGGATAAATACTGTAAACAAAGAGCACGAAAATTTACAAAAGTGAAAACACAAACAAAATCACAAGCAATGCTAATAAACTCGTAATGCCAAACAAAGCCGATACGACTCCAAAAAAAAAGCTCGGATTCTGAAATTGTCCCCAGCAGAGTCGCCAAAGCTGTCACACCCCTTTTTTTACTCCGAAGAGATTCAATTTTACAGTTCGAAAGGCTTTTTGTTTTCAAAGTGACAAAAAATGAAAATTTGTTTCGAAAAGGATTATTTATATTCAAAACTCAGAGTCGCCACTTGGCATAATCCGTGTGCCAAGTCACCTTTCGAAAACCCTTTACAAAATGATTTAGACTCTGTAAAACTGATCCGCTATCAGAGATTCTAACTAAGGAATTCTGTTGACCGAGGGGAAAGTGTTAGGCACCCCTCGGTCCCGTGGTTCGACCACGGTCGCTTGGTGGAGAGTATCGGCTAATTAGACACCACAAATATATAAACCACACAAAGAACATAAACAAACATCAAACAACAATCCAAAAACCAAAATAATAATGTCCAGTCCAATTATTACAACCCGAAATGAAAAAAAAAAGTATTGAAAAATAAACCTACGCTAACCTACACTAATCCTATGAAAAATAAACCTACGCTAACCTACACTAATCCTAAACTACGATCCAATGCCTTACCCGATGCTTTTGGCCTTCATCACGGACGTCCTCCGAATAGATAATAGGTCGGGGCATTCCCCGGTGAATCAATACAAATCCCTCGGGGCATTCCCGGCCCAATGAATACAATAGATCCCAATGCATAAATTGAAACCACCCCACAAACATTTCATCATTTTAACAATCACAGATCCTAAACTTTGCCTACCCAACCTACTTTTGCCTATCCATTGTCGGCCTAAACATGATGCTATTGGATTTATAACTTGATATTTATTCCGAACGAAACATAACAACAATAAACTCAAAGGTAATCCAAATTCATCTTATCAACCTTGCAATTCCCATCCCCAATTTCATACTCAATCACATCATTAACACATACTGCGACTATCAATTCACAATAATATTTCAGCAATCAATCAATAATACTCGACATTCATCATTCACCTCATGCATAAGATAAAAAGAAAGTCAAGACGACAATAATCAACCACTCACCTTAATAAAAATGAACTAAGAATAAGAATAAGATAAGGAGATGACCTTAACTTGGGGCTTTTATTCAACCAACTTGAACTGACAAAAGACCCGGGACCAATGAACCACTACTGACAGACCTCAAAATCAGACTCCCGAATCGAATAAAACCAGTTCAAACCACGATGGCCCCCAAAACCTGACTCAAACAGAAGTCCAAAAATGTGTGTGAATATCTGAGCCCAAAAATATGAGAAAACCTAAAAAATCTAGTTGCCGGAACTCCGTGAACGCAGATAGCAGCACAAATAGTGAGAAAAGGATTGAATTTCCGGTGAATTTTAATGTTTTCTAAACGGAATCGCCTGAAAAAGATCGAAAACAGTTAGCTCCGGCGAAGAGGTCGCCGGCCAACTCAAACCCGCC
>NW_025845595.1:0-933 GCF_002878395.1 Capsicum annuum | reverse complement strand
CTGACAAAAGACCCGGGACCAATGAACCACTACTGACAGACCTCAAAATCAGACTCCCGAATCGAATAAAACCAGTTCAAACCACGATGGCCCCCAAAACCTGACTCAAACAGAAGTCCAAAAATGTGTGTGAATATCTGAGCCCAAAAATATGAGAAAACCTAAAAAATCTAGTTGCCGGAACTCCGTGAACGCAGATAGCAGCATGAATAGTGAGAAAAGGATTGAATTTCCGGTGAATTTTAATGTTTTCTAAACGGAATCGCCTGAAAAAGATCGAAAACAGTTAGCTCCGGCGAAGAGGTCGCCGGCCAACTCAAACCCGCCAAATTCCTATCGATTTCCGTTCAGCTTTACTGATTCGACCCTTGTTCGTCTCTCTCTCGATCTCTCATATCTCTCACTGTTCAAAACTGTCTCCCACTCACTACTGTCTCTCCATCACTCGGCCTTCACTATGTGTGGTGTTTGTGAATTGTGCGTTAGTCGTGTGCGGAGAAAAAATTATGTTATGTGCGTATTCAGTGAAGTGTGGCTGTGGTTTCTGGTTCTTGCGGGCGTTTCTGGAAGAACCAAAGAATTGGAAGAAGACGTATGTGTGTCTATTGGTGAATCCGTATGCCTGCGATGGTGTTGAAGTTATTGTGGGTGAGAAAAAGGAGAAAGAAAAATGGAATCCCTCTATTTTATGATCCCTTCTCTGTATATTCTCTATGTATGTGTTTTGTGCTCTTAGGAGAAAAAAAGCGTGAGCTCCCCTTTTTTTTGTACTCTATGTATATCTATATACTAAAATGAAAAACACCCAAAACCAAAAATGGTCCCCCCTTACCCCTTTCCTAGAAGGTTTCTTTAATCAATTCAAGAATGGAAAATCCTCACTCATCACGTGGGCTCCCGGTGAGTCTTTATCTTTTTTTTGTGTATCCCATG
>NW_025845594.1:0-1529 GCF_002878395.1 Capsicum annuum | reverse complement strand
TCATCTAATATTTGCTTTCATACTCAGCTTTCTATGCTATTATGGAAGGCGTGTTTACAGTATTTCTAGGAGTACCTTTGCAAAAATTTAAAAGAAAAATTATAATTAGGATACCTTTGAATGAATAGATTTTAGTGAGCTTCTGATTTGCTATTTGAATTATCACCAGAGAAACTTATGCATGTTAACATGATCTTTTATGCAGATATTAGGCTATACAAGTACATATCCTATTTCCTATCTCAGCTATCATAAACTGGTAAGAGCATGAGAAAGCTGATAGAGTTGTTTAAAACATATGAACGAACGTGCCTTATCTGAAGACGCTGTGATGGAGAATTTTCGAACTATTATCAACAGGGTAAAATTTGTTGTGGCATCACAAGGCTTTAGGCTTGGACTAGTTTTTGGAAGTTATTGGGAATTCATTTCACAGTGTTAAAGTTTTATTTGCCTGTTTGAATGTCTTCAATTTGGGGAAGAAGTTTGCTAAACCTGAACTCAAATCATGCATTGAGGAGTTTGAGGAAAAGTTGAATAAGTTCCACATCGAGCGGAAGGAACATGAACTTACTGTCTATAGACACCTAATTTTGTCCCTCCCGAAGTCCAATTTTATCCATTTTTATCTTACCTTATCACGCACCCTCACCCATGTGATTATCCCTCCATAAAATGACAAAAATAACAACCCCTAACTAATTTTATTTTATTCTAACAACCCCTCCCTATTAAATTTTAACACCCCACATACCCAACCTCACCACCTACCCCACCTAATCCCTACCCCTACATACCCTCCCTCTCTCATGGGATACACAAAAAAAAGATAAAGACTCACCGGGAGCCCACGTGATGAGTGAGGATTTTCCATTCTTGAATTGAGAAAAGAAACCTTCTAGGAAAGGGGTAAGGGGGGACCATTTTTGGTTTTGGGTGGTTTTCATTTTAGTAAATAGATATACATAGAGTACAAAAAAAAAGGGGAGCTCACGCTTTTTTTCTCCTGAGAGCACAAAACATATACATAGAGAATATACAGAGAAGGGAGCATAAAACAGAGGGATTCCATTTTTCTTTCTCCTTTTTCTCACCCACAATAACTTCAACACCATCACAGGCATACGGATTCACTAATAGACATACATATATCTTCTTCCAATTCTTTGGTTCTTCCAGAAACGAACGCAAGAACCAGAAACCACACCCACACTTCACTGAATACGCACACAACATAATTTTTTCTCCGCACACGATTAACGCACAAATCACAAACACCACACATAGTGAACGGTGAGTGATGGAGAGACAGTAGTGAGTGGGAGACAGTTCTGAACAGTGAGAGATATGAGAGATCGAGAGAGAGACGAACAAGGGTCGAATCGATAAAGCTGAATGAAAATCGATAGGAATTTGGTGGGTTTGAGTTGGCCGACGACCTCTTCGCCGGAGCTGACTGTTTCTGATCTTTTTCAGGCGATTTCGTTTAG
The DNA here is from genome assembly GCF_002878395.1 of Capsicum annuum. Classification (NCBI taxonomy): domain Eukaryota; kingdom Viridiplantae; phylum Streptophyta; class Magnoliopsida; order Solanales; family Solanaceae; genus Capsicum; species Capsicum annuum. The sequence continues at coordinate 39 of NW_025845594.1, read as the reverse complement.
AAAACATTAAAATTCGCCGGAAATTCAATCCTTTTCTCA
>NW_025845593.1:0-1464 GCF_002878395.1 Capsicum annuum | reverse complement strand
TCCCCGGCCCAATGAATACAATAGATCCCAATGCATAAATTGAAACCACTCCACAAACATTTCATCATTTCAACAATCACAGATCCTAAACTTTGCCTACCCAACCTACTTTTGCCTATCCATAGTCGGCCTAAACATGATGCTATTGGATTTATAACTTGATATTTATTCCGAACGAAACATAACAACAATAAACTCAAAGGTAATCCAAATTCATCTTATCAACCTTGCAATTCCTATCCCCAATTTCTTACTCAATCACATGATTAACACATGCTTCAACTATTAATTCACAATAATATTTCAGCAATCCACAATCAATAATATTTGACATTCATCATTCACCTCACGTATAAGATAAAGAGAAAGTCGATACGACAATAATCAACTACTCACCATAATAAAAATGAACTAAGAATAAGAATAAGATGAGGAGATGACCTTAAACTGGGGCTTTTATTCGACCAACTTGAACTGACAAAAGACCCGGGACTAATGAACCACAACTGACAGACCTCGAACTCAAACTCCCGAATCGAATAATACCAGTTTGAACCACGATGACCCCCAAAACCTAACTCAAACAGAAGTCCAAAATGCGTGTGAATATTCGAGCCCAAAAATATGAGAAAATCTAGTTGCCGGAACTTCGTGAACACAGACAGCAGCACGAATAGTCGGAAAAGGATTGGATTTCCGATGAATTTTAATGTTTTCTAAACGGAATGGCCTGAAAAAGATCAGAAACAGTCATCTCCGGCGAAGAGATCGCTGGCCAACTCGAACCTACCGAATTCCTATCGATTTCCGTTCAGCTTTACCGATTCAAACCTTGTTCGTCTGTCTCTTGATCCCTCATATCTATCACTGTTCAGAACCTCTCCCACTCACTACTGTCTCTCCATCACTCACCCTTCACTATGTATGGTGTTTGTGATTTTTGCGTTAAACGTGTACGGAGAAGAATGTGTTGTGTGCGTATTCAGTGAAGTGTGGGTGTGGTTTCTAGTTCTTGCATGCATTTCTGGAAGAAAAAAGAATTGGAAGAAGACGTATGTGTGTCTATTGGTGAATCTGTATGCCTGTGATGGTGTCGAAGTTATTGTGGGTGAGAAAAAGGAGAAAGAAAAATGGAATCCTTAGGTTTTATGCTCCCTTCTCTGTATATTCTCTATGTATATGTTTTGTGATCTTAGGAGAAAAAAAATGTGAGTTCCCCTTTTTTTTTGCACTCTATGTGTATCTATATACTAAAATGAAAACCACCCAAAACCAAAAATGGTCGCCCCTTTACCCCTTTCCTAGAAGGTTCCTTTTCTCAATTCAAGAATAGAAATTCCTCACTCATCACGTGGGCTCCCAGTTAGTCTTTTTTTTGTGTATCCCATGAGAGAGGGAGGGTATGTAGGGGTAGGGGTTAGGTGGGGTAGGTGGTGAGGTGGGGTATGTGAGGTGTTAAAATTT
>NW_025845592.1:639-1540 GCF_002878395.1 Capsicum annuum | reverse complement strand
TATTAATTTTCTTAGAGGCTTGTCAGACTAGTATAGATGTTGGGAGTTGACTAATAAGTCGTATTTTATTATCTTTTTGAAATTCTTTTAATCTTGGATAATGATTACTCTGTTGATATTTGAGGGTTATTTATAGAAACCCCATTGATTTGTGTTGAACTGAATGAAAATGGCTCAAAGGGTTAGATTGGGGCTACTCATAGCCTCAAGCACCGTGTGATGCTCCGGGACCCATTTTTGGGGCGTTACAAACTTGTTATCAGAGCCAGGTTTTAAGGTGTCCTAGGGAGTCTGACAAGCCGCATTAAGTAGAGTCTTGATCATCGGTGTGTAGCGCACCACATCTATGAGCAAGATGCTACAAGACGTTTTAGGAAAAAGTGTGATTCTTTCTTTCAAAAGTCTACCGTGCTTAAAGTGTCTCTCTCTGCTATTGATTCGTGCTCTCCTCTTTCAGAAACATTCACTGATCATAAGATTCTGCAGTATGTGTTTACCCATAGAGAATTGAATCTTAGGTAGAGATGATGGTTAGAATTGTTAAAGGACTATGATATGAGTGTGCTGTACCATCCGGGCAAGGCCAATGTTGTGGTGGATGCCCTAAGTAAAATGTCCATGGGTAGTGTTTCGCATGTGGTAGAAGGTAAGAAAGAGTTGGATCGTGATGTACATCGTTTGGCTAGATTGGGGATTAGGTTGTTTGACTCTGCTGAAGGTAGTATAGGGGTTCAGAGTAGTTCCAAATCCTCCTTGGTTTCGGAAGTAAAGGAAAGGCAATACTTAAATGTTATTTAGGTCAGACTGAAGGAGTTAGTCAAGGACCAAAAAGTAGAGGTTTTCTCCCAAGGGGGAGATGGTGTGTTGAGATTGCAGGGTAGATTGTGTGTCTCGAATGTTG
>NW_025845592.1:0-539 GCF_002878395.1 Capsicum annuum | reverse complement strand
ACACCATCTCCCCCTTGGGAGATGGTGTGTTGAGATTGCAGGGTAGATTGTGTGTCTCGAATGTTGATGATCTGAGACAGAGGATTATGGCTGAAGCACACGGGGCGCAATATTCTGTTCATCCTGGTTCCACCAAGATGTACCGATACTTGCGGGAAATCTATTGGTGGAGTGGCATGACGAAAGATATAGCAGCGTTTGTAGCCAAGTGTGCAACATGCCAACAAGTTAAGGTTGAACACTAAAGACCTGGTGGTATGATGCAAGAGTTTAATATTCCCACCTGTAAGTGGGAAGAGATAAATATGGACTTCGTGATTGGTTTACCTCCTTCCCTACGCCATCATGATTCTATTTGGGTTGTGGTTGATAGATTGACTAAGTCTGCTCATTTCTTGCCTGTTCATACTTCATATACTGCTGAGGATTACGCTATATTGTATATCCGAGAGCTAGTCAGACTGCATGGAGTTCCCTTGTCTATCATTTCGGATAGGGGTACTCAGTTCACTTCGCAATTTTGGAAAGCTTTTCAGAAT